>NC_085044.1:5184767-5244878 GCF_963692335.1 Osmerus eperlanus | reverse complement strand
TCTCCTCTCTCTCTCTCTCTTCCACAGTAACCACCACTCTCTCTCTCTCTCTTCCACAGTAACCACCTCTCTCTCTCCCTCTCTCTCTCTCTTCCACAGTAACCACCTCTCTCTCTCCCTCTCTCTCTCTCTCTTCCACAGTAACCACCACTCTCTCTCTCTCTTCCACAGTAACCACCTCTCTCTCTCTCTCTCTCTCTCTCTCTCTCTCTCTCTCTCTCTCTCTCTCTCTCTCTCTCTCTCTCTCTCTCTCTCTCTCTCTCTCTCTCTCTTTCTCTCTCTTCCACAGTAACCACCTCTCTCTCTCCCTCTCTCTCTTCCACAGTAACCACCACTCTCTCTCTCTCTTCCACAGTAACCACCTCTCTCTCTCTCTCTCTCTCTCTCTCTCTCTCTCTTCCACATAATCCACCACTCTCTCTCTCTCCTCCACAGTAACCACCACTCTCTCTCTTCCACAGTAACCACCTCTCTCTCTCCTTCTCTCTCTCTCTCTCTCTCTCTCTCTCTCTCTCTCTCTCTCTCTCTCTCTCTCTCTCTCTCTCTCTCTCTCTCTCTTCCACAGAATCCACCACTCTCTCTCTCCTCCACAGTAACCACCACTCTCTCTCCTCCACAGTAACCACCACTCTCTCTCCGGGCTCGGGCCACGCCAGGAGATGCAACGAGACGGAGAAGTCTTACTGCGTGAACGGCGGCGACTGTTACTTCATAAACGGTATCAATCAACTCTCGTGCAAGTGAGTCTCCCTTTTGTTTGGGCTCTTTTTTTCCATCCGGAATGTCCCCCCCCCCCAAGTGCTCCGACACGCCGTTTGCGTCCCCACCGTCGGGGGCGCGATCGTAGCGTGGGGATATTTGGACGAGCGCCGCAGTGTCTTTGTTGTCCAGGTTCCCTGTGTGTCCTGTCCCACCCCCCCCCCCCCCACACACACACCTCCTCCCCCCCTCGCCAAACCGCCCCCCCTGCCCCATTATCACGATTGCGCCGGCGCTTTAAAGGAGTTCCGACGCGACGGTGGGTGTGTTGCGTCGAGCACGGTGACGGACCAGCCGGAACCAGGTCTCTGTGTTCGACGTCTGCCGTGGAGCTGTCAACCCGCCTTCGGGAAAGCCACCGTAACTCTGCACTGCCCTCCAACATGCCTCCAAAGTCTTGTTTCCCATGCCCCCCCCACCCCCCCTCTTCCCACCCCCCCCTCTCTCACAGGCTGGTCGTGCCCTGCCAAGGCTCCATGTTCCTTCACAAAGTGTCGTGTCTACGGAAAAAGGAGAGCGGGGCGGTGGTAGTCGGCGCGGAGCTCGACCGCCCCCGTTGACCCACGGTTAGCGTGCGGACGGGCTTCGCGTTCAAAAAGTCCTCCGAAATGTGAAATGACTCACCGTTTTGGTTCGGCGCAAATATTTACACCAGTCGGAGGCCTTGAAGAGGTCATTAGGACCACTGCTTACGTCTCGAGGCCTCGGGAAAAGGTGGTCCGATTCATAACCGTGCCTTAAATCAAACGAGCGGAAGACAAATTGTGACGTGGAGGGGGGGATTTTGGCTTCTTCGTTTTCTCCTGGATGTTGCAACAAGGGGATCGTGAGCCTGTGTGGGAGGAAGAAAAGGCGTACTCATTGTGGAGTTGGGCGTATGTGTCATTCACTCCCAATCATTATCATTATGCGTGCGGACGGGCGCATTTAACCTAGAGGGAGCGGGGCTTGAGGAAACGACGCACGCCAAGCGCGCGTGCATCCCACGGACCGCGGCCTCCATGCCAATGGAAGCAAGCGTCGTTTCCGCGGCTCCTGCCGCGTCGGAAACGGGGAGACGGCGACGCAACCGGCGCCGCCGCCGCGAGCCGAGGAGCGTTCGCGCTCGCCGTCGGGGGCAAAAACACTGCACCCGACAAGCGCCGACGGACATGACTGCAACAGCCATTCAATAAGCTGTGTACAAATTGGAGGGAGCGAAAACTCAATAGCGGCAGCTAATTCACTCACGGCTCAAGGCACGGGTCCAAAAGAATCGCATAATGCTGTGGCGGCCCGCAGGGAATTGTTGCCCAAAAGCCATCTCATTCAATATAGGCCAGGCTTCAGAGCGTATTACTCACCGGCTGAACTGGTCCACTGGACAGCTGGCCCTATATTTATACTCCAGTCCTCGCCTTAGCGACGGAAGGTTCTTTCGAGGGATAGAGAGGGAACAGCTAGTGATTCTGAGGGGGTTATGCTTCCCCATTGAGTGCAGATATCTGTATCGGATGACCGGTATGGTAGGCAGAAAGTCAGGTGCACAACGTTAGCCTGTGCACCTCAAAACATGTTTCGACTCGATCGAAGAAAAAAAAGCATTCTTAGGTCCAAAACAATATTCGTTTTTTTGGGGGGGTTGGACCGAAACACTCTCTTTGGCCCGAAACACTGTGTCAGTGTTCCGTGTCTGGTTAGGAAGGTAGATTGAATCTTGTCAGAGGACACGCTGACAGCACATTGTTCAGTGTTGTTCCCTAGCACTGCTACGGTTCCCTTCGGTTTAACATATCACTCCGTGTGAGTCACTTGGCACGGCATCTCACAACCGTGCTCGGGGCATGGCTGTAAAACTCATAAATCACGGAGAATGACCTCTGTTGGATTGGCGGGCCCGTTTGTGGAGGGAAAACGGCGAGAGGGAGGGAGGGAGGTTCGACAGTAGATGCGTTCTGGCACTTCTCAATGAGCTGCGGCCTACATCCTGATTCGATGAGAGAGGGGAAGGGAGAGGAAGGGAGGAGAGAGGTTCAGTTTGAAAGAAGATGAAAAAGAAAGAAAAGCCGGCTTTGTTTTTGGTCTTCAATGGACAGGTGTCCCCCACAAATACGGTTGCGGTGGTGTAATCAAGATTCAACTTGACAGGAGCTTTACCGACACGAGGGGCCGCACGACTGAGAATCAACAGTAACCGACCAGATCACTCAATCTTCCATTAGTATCCCTACGCAGCGGGAAACAAACAATGCCTCGGCGAGTTCTCTCCTGGCGACTGTGAAGGACGCTTGATGCGACTGGACCCGACGAGATAAATAAACGACGCGGAAAGGGAATGAAAGGAACAATAAACGTGTGTGAATGGGGACGGAACCTTCAGGAAGGTACGAAAGGGTGAACGGAGATGCAATAGAGAAGGAAAACTGAGGGACAACTAGGAGGAGTGGGAGACAGAAAGAGAGAGAGAAAGAGAGAGACAAAAAGAGAGAGAGAAAGAGAGAGAAAGAAAGAAAGAAAGGGAGACCTGAGTGAAGAAAGGGCGGGGGGGGGGGGTGTCGATGGGGATTTCATCCTTCACCTCAGTTGGTCAGCGTCTACCAGCCTTCCTGTGGGACTCCCCCCCCCCCATCTCACCCCTCCCCTTCCCCCTGTGGCCCTCTCAATCAGGGGGAACTTGGTTCCCCTGCACCCCTGACCTCTGCCTCCTCCCCCTCAGGACGAGCGGCCCCGCGGGGAGGGCAAGGCGGACGAGGACCACCTTGAAAACGAGCGTGCAGGAAGAGGGAGTTTGCAGAGGGATATAGCGAAGAGAGAAAGACTAGGGAGCGACGGCGAAAGACGACAAGTGGGAAGGAGAGAAAGAGAGAGAGAGAGAGAGAGAGAGAGAGAGAGAGAGAGAGAGAGAGAGAGAGAGAGAGAGAGAGAGAGAGAGAGAGAGTTGAAAGCCTTGTTCCGTGGTTCCTGGGAATTATCCCAGCATTCGACACTGCCTCTACCTGCAGAGAAACGCCCGCCAAAATGTCTCCCCCGCCACAGGAATCTAATCTAATCTGCTGTCAGATTCCACAGGGACGATCCATCGGACGTTACACAACACGACTGTATCCACCGTTTTTCTCCTGTTGTTCCACATGACCGTGTCCACCCTTCTGTTCCTCCCTCCGCAGATGTCCAGATGGATACTTTGGCCCGCGCTGCTTGCAGAAAGAGCCTCTCCGACTGTACATGCCCAATCCTCACAAAAGTATGTTTTCCCTTAACCTGACCCCCCCCCCCCTCCACTCCCCCCTCCCCCCCACCCCCCCACAGCTGAGAGCAAGCGGCGGTGCGGGCCACCGGGGGTCACCTCTGTCGGCACTTCGTCCTCCTCTCTCTCCCTCCTCGCCCTCCTCTTTCTCTCTCTCCCCCCCCCCCCCCCTCCCTCAGGTCAACACAAGCGACGGGGCCGTGCGCACGCTGCGCGTTCGGGTGAAAAAAGCTCTGCTTTCGGCTGTCTGTCGTCACGCCGTGGTTCTAACCCTTTGTTCTTGTCTCCTCCCCACCCCCCCTACCCTCTTCTTCACTCTCTCTCCCTCTCCGACCTCCTCTACCTCTCTCTTTGGCTTATCCTCTCCTTTTCCGCCCCCTCCCCCCACGCCAAACCTCCCTCTCTCTCTCACCCACGCTCCATCCGCCCTTCTTCCCCTCCTTTCCTCCCCCTCTCGCTGCCCTCCCTGTCCTCCTCCACTCTTCCCTCTCTCCTTGTGTGTGTGTGTGCGTGTTGTGGCTCTCTCTCTCTCCCTCCATCAGGTGTCCAAATGACTTTACTGGTGATCGCTGTCAAACCTACGTTATGGCCAGTTTCTACCGTATGTCCACTCTATTTTCTGCCTGTCTGCCTGCCTCTGTCTGCCTGCCTGTGTCTGCCTGTCTGTGTCTGCCTGTCTGTGTCTGCCTGTCTGTGTCTGCCTGTCTGCCTGTCTGCCTGTCTGTTTGTCTGTCTGTTTGTCTGCCTGTCTGTCCGTGTCTGTCTGCCTGCCTGTCTGTGTCTGCCTGTCTTTCTGCCTCTGTCTGCCTGTCTGTGTCTGTCTGTCTGTCTACATGTCTGTTCTGCATGCAGGATGTTGGGACGTGACACAGTCGCAATTGCTGTTCCGCTTTCTCATTGGTTCCCGGACGGTGTCTCATTCACACCAGTCCAACTGTTCCTTTTGTCTGCTTTCAAAAAAAAGGGGGGGAATAATTGAGCCCTTTGGTGCCTGCGTAGTGCTGCATACACTAAGCACCCAGGAACAGTTACGGTCTGCATGTGATCGGTTATGCCCTTGAAATAGCAGAGCATTGCATGTGCACTCCTCAAACAGTGTGGAATCTACAGCCGTGGCCAAAAGTATTGGGAGCGACGTACATTTTGTGTTTGCAAAGCTTGCTGGGCCTTGGCATAACATGACTGCTAACATAATTTCAGTAAGTCATATCATCAGCACAGGGGAAAGTGTGAACTAGTTCTAGCCAGGTGAAATCACTCTATTATTCGGATTGGATTTTAAGAGCAGATTGACTGCTGTAAAAGAGGGGACTATTTGCATATATTGAAAATGTTCGCCCCAAAAAAGCTTAAAAAATATGAAATGTGCCTTATTGTGATTCCAATATTCTATAGAAACATGTGAAAACATTTTCCTCAAATACTGAACCAGCAAACTTTGCAAAACACAACATTTGTCATTGCCAAAACTTATGGCCATGACTGCACGGCGATAATGGTGAGTATTGAGTTAAAGGGGAGTGCCGTTTTTCGCTACACTGAGAGAATGAACTTTGATAGCATGTGGCAGGACAATTTAATTGGACACCGTCCTCTCATCATCAATACTAACATCCCAAAAAAGGCTTAAATGAACTCAAATAATTTCTCAAATAAATGAAACCTAAAATGGGATTTTTCCTCTCAACAATACAGTCGCCCTGATCAATGGAGGCTTAGTTTAGGTTAATAAAAACCTGGTTAATAATATAAGACTGAAAATAGATAGGTATAATAACTGGAATTTGGCGTACTGAAGAAAACCGGTCTTCTGTGACTTTCTTTTCATAGTTTTGTTCTTTTAGTTTGTGTTGCCCTCTGTCTTAACTACCCCTAAACCACATAGGATCAAACCACCTAAATTAAACGTGAACACGCACACACACACACACACACACACTCTTAGCTAGGGCGAGCCCAAAGTGCGTTTGCGAACGACTCGGCATGCCGAGTTTCGCAAAGGCCCCTCTGCGATTCCTCCCTCTCAGCTGATGAGGCCCCCAGCGGCTCTCGGCGAGGTCGTCAGCTCTGGGGGCCTCCTGCCTTGTAATCAGGCCCCGGTGTTAAACACCGACCTGCGGGGCCCCCGGGCGACATCCTCTCCCCACCGACTCCCCCACGCTGGCAAGCCCAGCAAACATGTCCATCAACTAGGGAATTACACCCAGATTAGAAGGAGGCACTCGGAGCGCCGAAGCACGACAGCTCAGGCCTTTGAGCTATCGGCTCGGTCACGTGCGTTTGCGCGCACACACACGCGCGCGCACACACACACGTGCGCGCACACACACGCGCGTGCACACACGTTGGGAGCCGACCAAGTCGGTGTTGTTTCGTTTGCGCAATGTTTGCACTTCAGCAACCCTCTTGTGTTCACTAATATTTATGCACGGAGTGGATTGTTCCGGACAGTGCGAGTGCGCTGGGAAGAGGCTGACGTCAACAAAACACTAAATGTGTGTCGACCTCCTTGCACGCCGCCATATTTCACCCGGTTCGTGAATTTGGGGTTTTAGTCTTATAAAAACAGTTTCCTGATATGTAATCATAGGAAGCGTGTGATTAAACCTTGACACCGTATCCCAGTCCTGTCATGTGTGTTTTACGACAAAATTGCCGTTGTTATAGGGCGCTCGTATCCGTCGTGTCTTTGCAAGTCAGGTTTGCCTGGCTTCTGCCAGAATGGGGGCCTTCCAGCAGTGTAGCGCGCTGCGTCGCTAGCTAAACAGATCAGCTAATGTGATCTTCTCCTGGAACCGCCTGTTGCTGGCTGTACACCATCCCTTTCTGCTGTGCCTGACTGGAAACAAAGTCTGTACATGCACTTAACAGACCCCCCCCCCCCCTCTCCTTCCCCCCTTACAAGCACGACTCATACTGCAGACCCGTACTGTACATTCGAGTGCTCTTTCTGTACTAGCTATGAGCCAAGTATGCGGCGGCTGGTGGAGGGGAGTGAAAGGGGGGCTCCCCTTTCCAAGTCGATTAAAAGGCCCCTCGGTACCTGAGGAGCTTTGACTGGCAGCTCCTGTCGGAAGACGTCGCCAGTGAGTCAGCACTTTTGCCCCTCCGCCCCCCCCCGACCCATCAGCCCACCCTAGAATTTGTCCGTTTCTCCACAGCCTTCGGAATCAGACGAGATGGAAGGCGTCCGCCGAACGCTCTGCGTTTTCCGTCGTCGCTTTTGAACCGAGACTGAGAAGAAGAAAAAAAGACTTCCTGGCGTCGCGCGAAGACGTTTGTCCGTTGAAACCACGCCCCGGTTGGCCTCCCCGGTCATGTGTGACCCAGTGAAATGAGAGCCTTGGGTGCACGTACACGGGCACGCAGCGCTGAGGGAACCGGCCCGTGTGCCTTACTACAAGGCAGGAAACCAGGAGATAGAGGGGGGAGGGGAGTGCTCGGCCTGCACCCAGCTGCCAGAACTGTGATGGGACTTCCCCTAAACGCCAGCATGGTCCAGTCACTCTGGGACCAGTCAGGTCGTTGTCCTCATCCAGGAATGATCCCTCGGCCGGTTGTGGTCTACCAACTGTAGAGGCCGAGAGAGTCATTTCTTACTGGTAGTGGTCACCGAACAAACAGCCAGCTGCTGCACTGTGTCTGGAATAGTTAGGTAATCGGCGAAACGCTGCGAGGGAACCTTTCTGGGCCAAGCCACAAGCCAGCTCTTCGAGGGTGGGATATAGCTGCTGCTTTGCCGACACACACACACGCGTGCACACCTTCACGACACGCACCCGCACGCGAACCCAAAACACCCACATGCCTCGTTTTCATCCCATATCGTGTCCACGACTCCTAAAAAGTAGGGGAGGCTCTCCGACAGGTCCTCTAACAGGTCTCGGGGGCCGTCGGAGAGCGGAGACAGAGAGGAGCGCTAGCTAGCCGGGCCCAGCCCCTCAACCGCCACGGCCGGGGCGCACCGAGAGACCGTTGTCATGACAACAGCTGGGATTTGCTGCAACCCGAGTGGAGCACGGGGGGAAGGGAGGGGAGGGGAGGGGAGGAGAGAGAAGGGGAGGAGAGGGGAGGAGAGGGGAGAGGGTGTCGGGGGAACAGCTGGAATGGTGCAGCCCAGCCTCCCTCTGGCCTCAGCTTACACTCCAACACAACACAGACCGCCCCCACCCCACCCCGCCCCAACCCTTCTCGAAAATCAGGAATTTTCCCCGTGTTCTCCTTCACGCGGCGCACAAGAAGCATCCCTCTTAATTAGTAACCGTTCGTACTGGAAGTGGAGGGCTCTCAGGCCGGGAGACAACACCCTGTACTGTAGCTTGTTCACGTTCAGTGTTACAGCGACAACACGGCCTGCATTTACAGCCAAGAGTCTAAAGAACACTAAAATACGGTCACGGCGACCAGTTAGTCAGATCTGCACAGATCACGCCCTCTTTCTTATATTAGACTGAAGGATTCCACCATATTTGTTGTGTTTTCCAATCCCATACAGGTCATGTGTTTCACATTCCAGTACAGAGTTGCCGGTATTGAATGTGAAATGAACACAGCACTGTGCTGCCATTTAAAAGTTCCAATTTACAAAGTAGTGTCGTACTATGCCATTTCCACAATCGAGACTTCCTGTCCAAAACGAAATACATTTGAAAACGAAATCACTAACCCGTACGACACAGTAGTTACGCGCGATTATCTCGATAGCTCACTTAAAAAAGAAAGAAAAAGATCATTCCAATTAACGTTCAGAGTCATTTTCTGCCTCCTTTATCAATCTCGTGAGAGGGCAAGTTACTGGCTGCAGTCGGTAGCCGCAGGGATCTGACATGACTGGTTTGTTTTGTTGCATGTTCTGGTAAACTGCCTGCTGTGTTTCGATGTGTGTGTGTGTCCTGCCTGTCTGTGTGGAAGGCTGTCGTCTTCTAAATTCATGTAACTAACCTCAACCCGCCCGCCTCCAAACCCTCTCCGGCTGCGATATACATGTACATATATATGTGTTTTAAATGTGCGTTAAAACGTGTCTCTCCTCTAAACTCCTCTTCTTTTCCTTTTTGTTGTTTTTCTTCCGACTGTCCACTCTCTGCGATGGCAGAGCATCTTGGGATTGAATTTATGGGTATGGAACAATGCTTCGTTTCGATTCGCTCCCCGACGAGCTACGCAGAGCCGCCTTGAACTCCCTCCCTTTGACATGATCCCCATTCCCTTTGCCGGGTGGACTCTAAAAAGCAAACGCTCCCCGTTGATTGGCCGATCCGTCTGTCAATCAGACCATGCGGTGCGACTCATTGGGCTGATAAAGAAAATTGTGGGACTGGACCCTCCAAGACGAGCATAGGTGTCTTCCTCTGCAGCCCTCTTTTGCCACACACTCACGTTTCACCTTTTCACGATAAACCCCTTGAGCAGAAGGCTATTCACAGTCGGATGAAAACTCTTTTAAATCAAGAGGCAGGAAACGCTTGTTTTCCCAAAAAGGTTCAATGCAGCTCTACGGCCCAGCCTCTCCTAAGGGAGCGGGGCTCCGCAAAAATGAGTCGGAAGCTGCCAGAAGCTTTTCCCCGACTGCGGGTGATGTCGGAGCGCTGTGCGTAAGCGTAAAGTGTTTACGTCAGAACGGATGGGTAGTGCCCACTCTAGTAATGTCTTTCACTTAGTCGCGTCAGCACTAGTATAAATGGACTCACTGTACACACTCAATTCAAACTCTCTCTCTCTCGCTCTCTCTCTCTCTCTCTCTCTGTCTCCTCAATGAGGGTTGCAGATAGAACACCAAGTTTGCTTTATGATGCACCCTGCTCCCCCCCCCCCCGTCCTGTTGTAAAAAGCATGCCATGCCAAGTCTACAATTGAATACCCCCTCCTCCTCCTCCTCCTCCTCCTCCTCCTCCCCGCCTCCTCCCCTCCTCCTCACACACCCCCATGCCCGCGATCCCCTCCTCTCGCACGCCTCTCTCCATCTACCGGATCGATAGATCCTCGCCTGCACCCTTCCTCCTCAGATCCACCCCCCCCCTTTAAATCTTCCCCCTCCTGCTAATTTTGAGCCTCTGTTCCGGCCGCGTGTTTCTGTATGCGACCCCAGAACCACCCCCCCCCCCCTCTCCCTCCTCCCCCCATCCTGCTCCCAATCTAGCCTCACGCGGACGGCTTCAATGCGCCGGTCATCTCCGCATTCGGTGGGCGGCCCTGCTGCCAATAGGGTTTCCCCAAAGTTGTTGACCTGGAGTGGTGTGAGCATGCCGTTCTCTCCTTGCGACATGAAGCCGCCTTCCGTTTCTTTCATGTTGCTTCCCGGCAACCACCCCCCCCCCCCCCCCCCCCCCGTTTTGTCCATTCCTTTCTCATGAAACCTGTCCTGTGGTTCAGAAAAAAAAAAAAATCTTCTTCTTCGTCCGTAGCGCCTTGCTCTGCTTGAGCTTTGGCAGCCTACCTGTCTCAGTGACACACGCTGAGATACGTTTGGGAGTGGTTGGGAACGGTTGTATTCCCGGTTCTCTCCCTCTCAGTAGAGTGTTCGTCATCACTAGATATCAACCAATAAGGATGAAATATTCCCCTGTTTGTCACTATAAATAAATAGCCGTCTCTGTGATTTATTTATAGAGTCGGAGAACAGACCCACGGCGACATGCATGGGTGAGGGGAGAGTCAACCTCGGATTGGAGGAGCTGTACCAGTGCAATTCGTTTTTTTATTACATTATTTATCATTCGCCGACCAGTATCACAGGAGTGGTTCTATGGGAAAGGAAAGAAATGCCGGAGAATTCTTTGAACTTTGTCAGTTTTGTTTGTGCGTTTGTTGTGGGAAAAGCATCATGCAAAAGCTTTGGTTAACAGTGTCTTTGGCTAAATAATCGCAATGCTGTATGTTATCTAGAAGATCAGGAAGTCCTTATCGGGTTTCCTGCTAGGGGGCAATGTGTCTGTTGAAAGGGGGGCCTCTTGCAACAGGAATTTAGAGTATGGAGAGGCTGAGACGTCCCCCACGGCGAGAGGCTGGGAGTGGCTGGGTGTCCTCTGTAGCATTGAGGACAGAGGGAGGCCGGGGGAGGCTGGGAGTCCTCTGTAGCATTGAGGACAGAGGGAGGCCGGGGGAGGCTGGGAGTGGCTGGGAGTCCTCTGTAGCATTGAGGACAGAGGGAGGCCGGGGGAGGCTGGGAGTCCTCTGTAGCATTGAGGACAGAGGAAGGCCAGGGGAGGCTGGGAGTGGCTGGGAGTCCTCTGTAGCATTGAGGACAGAGGGAGGCCGGGGGAGGCTGGGAGTGGCTGGGAGTCCTCTGTAGCATTGAGGACAGAGGGAGGCCGGGGGAGGCTGGGAGGCCTACAGCGTTGAGGACACGGAGAACCTGAAAAGATCCACTGGGTCTCCGGGTGATGAAAGAGGTCCTTTTAGAGGCAGAGCAGGAGATCGAGGGGGCCAGCAGAAAGAAAGAGGTCTGTTTCGGATTCCATTTCTGGCAGACGCTCGCGTGTTCCATGACAGCTGCATGCGTTTGGCCTCAGCCAGTGCTTAGCCCAGCGTTATTCTGAATTATGGACCTGTTTAGCAACTAAGGAGAACACTTAGACCTCACACATTCCAATAGGACACACACACACATTAGAGAGCATAGTGGAGGCTAGCACAGCTAGAATGGATTGGTCCCATTATGAAGACAAGAGGAGTTGGATGGATGAACTAGTAACAGTTAGTGCTGGGGTAGTTTGCAGAGGGAGGTTGGCAGTTCAGGGCTGTGGGTGTGTGAGAGAGGGTGGAGGCGACAGGCCAGGCAGACCTACGTATAGACTGTGCATGTGTAAACCAACTGTATATGCCTTTTATAGAACGTGTTTTTTTGTTTCTTCTGGTTATTGTGTGTCTGTGTGTGTCGTGTGTGTCGTGTGTGTGTCGTGTGTGTGTGTGTGTGTCCACAGAGGCGGAGGCACTGTACCAGAAGAGAGTGCTGACAATCACGGGGATCTGTGTGGCGTTGTTGGTCGTAGGCATTGTGTGTGTGGTGGCCTACTGTAAAACCAAGTAAGTTACCCTGCGCTCATCTTCAACCAATCGCATCGCTTCCCCCCAGACCTGTTGGTGAACGGTTGTGTCATTTATTGTGACTATATCCGCAACCGTTGGTCATATTGCGTTGGAGTTAATATGAGGCTTGGTTCAAATTCCGGGGAGCATGGTGTGCTGCTTTGGCACTTTAAGGCAAAGGATAGATTCTGTGTTCGCCGTACTGTACATAGTACAATGTACACCGCGTTTAGATGTGAATGTGGTATTATGAAAACTAGAAACATTTTGAAAAGTAGTCCCATGCACTCCAAAATGCACAGGACGAAACCGAAATGTTTCGAAAGCACCCCACGCTGTCCAAAATGTTTTCATCGTGAGCATTTGGAATGAGGCATATTGTATAACATCCGCGATGCTCGTTTCCCCCGCTGGGCCGAATCAAACTTTCTCAACGATCCCATTTGGAAAAAGCGGTTTGTCGCTGTCGGTTTCGGCGAATGACGGCTCTGTCCCCCCTAGGAAACAGAGGAGGAAGATGCACAACCACCTGCGGCAGAACATGTGTGCAGATCACCCTAATCGGAACCTCGCGAATGGACCTAATCACCCCGGCCCTGGGCCGGAGGACATCCCTATGGTCGACGTGAGTCTGACAATCCACACTCTCGTGTTCCTGCTTTTGTTTTTACCGAGCCGCACCCTCGCAGGACAAACTGTGTTTAAGACGCGTCGGTTCGAGTGGTTCGGCTGATGCTTGGGTTCTTGCGCGCACATGGTAATGGTTCCTCCCTGTCCCACAGTACATCTCGAAGAACGTCCCTGCGACGGAGCGAGTCATTCGACACGGAACGGAGGCCTCCTTCCCAGGCAGCCAAGCGTCTTCCAGATCCCACAATTCCTCCACCCGGGCCCACTCATCCACCCACAGGTAGGAGCCAATCCCCTCGCCCACGCTGATAGACACTCCCTTATATCTTTAGCAGCTAGTCGGCTAGACAGCACCATCATACCCTCCACCAGAGAGCCCACACCCTCCACCTCCACCAGAGAGCCCACACCCTCCACCTCCACCAGAGAGCCCACACCCTCCACCTCCACCAGAGAGCCCACACCCTCCACCTCCACCAGAGAGCCCACACCCTCCACCTCCACCAGAGAGCCCGCACCCTCCACCTCCACCAGAGAGCCCACACCCTCCACCTCCACCAGAGAACCCGCACCCTCCACCTCCACCAGAGAGCCCACACCCTCCACCTCCACCAGAGAGCCCGCACCCTCCACCTCCACCAGAGAGTCCGCACCCTCCACCTCCACCAGAGAGCCCGCACCCTCCACCTCCAGCAGGCAGCCTCCACCCTCCAAATGCACGCCCCACCACCCTTCACATCCCGTGGCATCCCCGTTCAGCTCAGATCCGCGCCCCGCGAAAACCCCTCAGCGCCACGTCGTCAGTCCCCCCATTCAAAATGCCCCCCCACCCCCGTGCACAGTGACACGTCGAGTGAACCCAGGCTTGTCTCGCCCCGTGGACAGACACGAGGAGCGGACGTGGAGCCTGGAGCGGACGGACAGCGTCCTGTCGGACTCCCCCTCGGGCATGATGTCGTCCTCCGTGGGGACCAGCAAATGCAACAGTCCTGCGTGCATGGAGGCCCGGGCCAAGCGTGCACCACACTGTGGCTTTGCTGAGTCCCAGCGGCCGGGCCTGCCCTACGGAGACTCCTTCGACTCGCTGGGGGACTCTCCGCACAGCGACAGGTGGGACTGGGAGGGGGACACTCCACAGCCCCCGGCCCCCGGCACCCCTTGGTGGGCTTATGGCACTGGGACGTGGCCTCGAGCCCATTTTAGGATGGCTCCTTTGGCTGCTGGCTCTCTATCGCCCCCTAGAGGCCGGCTTCGGTACCGTGACAGACTCAATGGCAAAAAAAAATCACCTGAAAAATCAGGTGTATGTTTACGGAGGGGGACTTCTGTGTAGCTCCCATTGTCCTTCAAGAGCGAGGTTAAAGTGTGGGATGGAGAAAATGGACGGCGACGTCATTCGACAAGGCTCCACTCAATTCCGAAGGGACAGCATTTTCCGTGTCATCCAGTTTCAGTTGCCAGGGGCGGTTCGGGGGGGGGTTGGGGGGGGGCAAGAAACAACCTTGGACCCCCTTGTGGACCCCCTAAATGTAGAGTCTGAATATTTATAAACATGGTCTTTCGCCTGTTAACGCCTGCAATGCAGTGAAGAAAATGTCATGACGACAGCAACGTTTAACGTAACTGGCCCCTCTAACAGCACAGCTGGCCCCATGACTTGCCTACCCCCCCCCCCCCAGTTATCCCCTGTCAGTGACCGGAGATAGCCCCTTCAGTGCAGCTGCGTGTTGAATTTGAAGGCCAGAAAAAATCTGCTGTGTCAAGTCGATTGACTAACCCTCGCCACCTTTCCAGTACGTGTCAGGAAAAACAGGCCTCGGTATACCGCCAGGACTTCATTAGGAGGGCAGAACAACAGCTGATCTCAGGGGTGGAGCGTCGGTCTCAGGGGCGTAGCTCGTCCTTCTCTTGTCAACTCGACAGTTCCCTTCTCCCTCTGGGATCGAGTCGATGCCACACACAAACATAATTGGGACTCACGTCTCGCTCCTTATGTTCCGCTAACCGAACCGCTTGCAAAACAGAGCCGTCGTGACAGGGGACAGGCCGATCAGTGTCCTTTTCTTTGACAACCTTTTCTCCTCCACGTGTTCGTGGTAGCTGGTCAACATGAACCTGCCAGCCAATGGGATATTAGCATTTGAGTTTGCTGGTGTCAGTGGAGATTTGTCTTGGCGCTCAGGGTGTCATGAGAAGCAGGGTGTAAGTGGAGCGCTGAGGGAGTTTGTACGTGGTTTGCCATTGGGTCTTTCAGGTGCCGGTTTCCTAAAGTGGGCATGGTGTCATGTCTCAGTGCCATTGAAAAGAGGGTGTGGAGAAACATCTTTAAACATGTCCTCACCAGTGTGCATTATACTGTGTAATTATGTAGAAAGTGGGTGAAACCATGTAAATACCGTGACCTAAACCACCACTCGGCTCCTAGCCTGATGTTTTGTTACAGTGTACTGGTGTGGGTGTCCGTGTCCTATGTCTTTGGCCGACAGACCGCCTAACATCTGCTGTTGTTTGGCATGGTCCTCCTATCCCCTTCCTTCCTTCCATCCTTCTATCCTTCCTTCAATCCCTTGCTTTTATCCTCCCTTCCTCCCTGCCTCTTTTCTTCTCCCCCAACTCCGCTTTACTCTTCTTGGTCCCCCCTTCTCTTTTCACTCTTCCTCTCCTCCTCCTCCTCCTCCTCGTCTATCCTGTCCTGCAGGTACGTGTCGGCCTTGACCACCCCGGCGCGCCTCTCCCCGGTGGAGTTCCATTACTCCCTGCCCCCACAGGTGCCTACCTTCCAGATCACCTCCCCCAACGCCATCCATGCCATGACCCTCCCGCCGGCCGCCCGCGCCCCCTACCCCCCCCCGCCGGAGGACGACCAGCCCCTGCTGCGCCGCTACCAGGTGCCCCTGCACGACGCCCAGCGCCACGAGCCCTACCTGCAGCGGCGCACCCACCCCAACGACAGCCTGCCTTCCAGCCCTTACCGGCTCGCCCAGGACGAGGACTACGAGACCACGCAGGAGTACCTCTCCTCCCTGGAGCAACCAAAGAGAAGCAGGCCGGACAGGGCCGAGGGCGGCGGCGGCGGCGGGGGCGCCCGGCGCCCGAGGAGGTCCCGGTTGAACGGCCACGTGGCGCCGCGCGGCTACGAGGCGTCGCGAGACTACGGATCCCGAAGCTGCCTGACGGACAGCGAGTCGGAGGGGGAGGAGGGGGAGACCACGCCCTTTCTCAGTATGCAGAACATGCACCCGGAGCCGTCCGCCATCTACAGGCCGGCGGACAGTCGGACTTTTCACCCCGCCGGTCGGCACGGAGGGCGCGGGAACGCACAGAGCAGACAGACGCACTCGCGCTCCAAACCAGACAATGCCCACCACTAGAGAGAGAGAGAACGCGATGTTACCAACGCAGATCTATATACCATAGACCTGCACCTATAAGAAATATTTTTATTTTATATAACTGACAGATATTCTAAACAAATGAAATATTTATTTTCATTTTAGCAAAAGTTGTCTACTAGTTAACAGCAGAGACTTTTTTATAGGGAAAACTCTATTTATATGTACATTTTGATTTACAGCATAAAAAAGACGTGCCAATTTTTTCACAACTTAAAAAAAATAGAGTAATATTGTGGTGCCTTTTGCTGTATGCCGATGACCGAGGTTCAATGGAGGTTTTTTGTAGCCTTTCTTATATCGACGCCTCATTTTTTTATACACGTTTGCTCTTGAGTTTTTCCTTGTCTTTCGGCCCTTTTTTCTTTCCAGGTTTCGTTCTTCGGGGAGTCTAGCCCTGTTGGAACATCACTTCTCCTTCCACATCATGCAATACAAACCACTTAAACATAAGGTGTATGTTTACATGAATATGATTCGCCTATAGAACTTATCATTTGACCTTTTCGCCGGTAGGAAAAATCGGAGAAATGCAGCAACGCAGATCCTTTTTTCGCCTCTCTGAGTGTGTGTGTGTGTGTGTGTGTGTGTGTGTGGGGGGGGGGGGCGGGGGGGGGGGACGTGTGCGTGCGTGTGGGTGTGGACGCCCGCGTAGGCGCACGTGGGCATAATCGGTGTGCTCCGCCGGATGTTAGAGGTCCCAACCGGTGGCTGGAGTGAGACGGCCGACGCGCGGCTCTATTGGGCGCCCAAAGCGAGGCGTGTCAGTAGACGGCTGCCGCTGAAGCGAGACTGAGATGAGGGTTCGAGCTGTCCCCGGGTTGGTTGTTCCGCACGGCGCTGCTCGATGTACTGACATCTGCCTGCTCCCCCCCCATAGTGTCCCAACAGGGTATATGTCAGCCTCACTGGCGGTAGCTCGCCTCCAATCTCCTGGCCTATCTGTGATTCTAGTGAGAAATGCCATTGGCCAGTGAAAGAGTTGGTACAGGGCTATCCCAGCCATCCTCGATAGTGCCGCTACAAAGAGACTGAACTGGAAGAAGAAGAAAAAGAGAAAGAGAGGAGGAAGGAAACCGAACGCGCCCCTCTCTCCTTTCGTCGGCTCTCTTCCTCCTTCCGCCCGCCCATCCATCCGTCTCTCCCTCCTTCCCTTCATCCTCCTCTCCCCGTCCTCCTCGGCCCCCTCTGTCTTGTGCCCCCCCGTCCCCCGTCCCCGCGTCCATTCTGTTCCTGTGGCCGTAGAAACGGGTCACACGATGTCTCAGGATATCCACCTGCCCTCCGCCCCCTTTCCGTTCCCCTCTCCCGCTTGCCCTTTTATGCCCCTCCCCCTTCGCCATCCTCCCCCTCTCCCCCCTCTCCTTTTGCCCCCCCCCCCGGCCCGCCGTGTCATCCGTCCTACCTAAGACTGACTTTGCTCGGAATACTCAGGAGGCGTAACCTTCCTGTTAGCCCCGCCCCTGAGCACTCCCATTGGCCGGAGAGAGAGAGAGAGAGAAGAGGAAGAGGCGTCATGGCTGCAGCTCAGTCAAGAACCAACGAGAGAGAAATAGCTGTGAAACTCTGGAGGGTCACAAAATGCCAAAATATGCAACTTTCTATTTTTGTTCTGTTTGATGACAGGATCATTTTGTAAGAGGTGACTGTAGTGTGTTGTTTGACAATTATGTAATGCCTTTAGTGTAGAAGAAGTAACATGATATCGATACATATTTATATCCATTTATTATTTCCATGCAGATATGCAGCCATCGCACTGTTTCTTTTGACTTGTTCGTCATGTCCATTGGTTGATTGTTTCCACTCAATGAAATGTTATTTTGTCACTCAGTCTAGACCAAACCAATATAACATGCAAGTCTCCAGTAACTTAAAACAACTTCCAAGGGGTCTCTCATTGGCTGAGCACTGCTAAGTCTTGGTGAAAAGGATGGTATTTTGTTGCTCGTTGTAACGTGTCAGGTTCTCAAATGGAGAACTCTACAAAAAATGTTGTCGACTGTCCACTGGTGGTGAAGTCATTTTTGGGGGGGAAAGATTTCAAAACATGGAGGATTCCGTGACAGGAGCCAGTTGAGAATCTTGCTTGATCGTGCACTTCAGTCAAATCGAAAGAGAGAGAAAAAAAAAAATATATGATTGATGTACCGAGACAAATCTTCAGAGGATATCAACCAATAACGTATGGAAAGAAATGTATGTGTGGAAAGAAGCCCCAACTGATGTATTGTGAAGGAAGCCACCATTGGATCGACACACAGACAAGGGTTGTCTTTCACGTCTTACACGATTTCCCCCTCCGTTTCAGTTTCACCCCTCCGGGTCTTATTTTGTACGTTTGACAAACCACAAAAGAAGACAATGCTTCTCTAGTTAGTTTAAATGTGATATCTCCTCTCTCCCCCGCGTTGCCCCTCTCTTCCACTCAATAGAAGTGCTGTATTACCAGTCTCTGCCGATTTGGTTTCTGTCCACCACCCCCCCCCCCTCAGCCCCCCCCCCTCCAATCCCTGAACCCCCACCACCCTCGCTTGAAATGTTTGAACACATCTCCTCTGCATGTCCTTGTGGTCAAGGTTAGATGGGTGCATGGTTAAAAAAAATGACAAAAAAAGCAGCCGACTTATCTTTTCCAGTCAGTGAAAGTGTATTCATTTAACATTCAGCAATAAAAAAAGACCCCCCCCCCACCCCCCCCACCATGTCCATTCTTGGAATATGCTAGAAAAAAAAAGAGAAAAACATGCGAGATTGTCATAGATTGTAAAATACAATGAAAAAAATGAAAACCACCTATTCATATGAGAAAATAAACCTTTATTCATATCATTTTAACACAAAGTGGTCGTTCCTATGCAGATATGCTTCTTGTGTGTCTAGACTGCCTGCTTAACCATAACTGCATCTCCTGTTTCCAGGGTCCTAAGTGTCATTGGCACATATGTCTCAGACACGCTAACATTCCCTGTAAAAAGAAATAGGTAGAAATGTACACTTTGAGACGGGACGAAAGAGCTGTCTGTGGAAAGACTTGAATAGTATTCGTTCTGTAGAAACCGCCAGTTTTCAAGGACACTAGTGTGTGTTTAGGTCAGGCTGTCATATATGTGTTTATGTGGTCATGTTTGGGGGTTTTTTCCTCTATGGTTAAAGGTACACATAGGAAACATGAACCCTTTCACACCTCCATTTCCCAGAGGCTGATATATCACTGGGTCAATGTCAAGACAGCAACTCTTCTGACTTTACTTGCCAGACCCTTCCAGAACATTCATCTGGCATTCATCAGAGCTCGAACACATGTCTTTCCCTGTGATGACCCTGATCAACTATCAGTTTTTATGTGCACTCTGTTCCTCCACTCAATCCTGACATGCTAAAACACGAAACATGTGCTTTGTATTATCCCGACGAGTCTTGCTCTGTCGATCGATGTGTAGGCAAGCCAGCGGGCGTGCTTTTGGAATTGGTGGAACGACCAAAAGTAACCGTCTCAGACATAACATGGCAGTGCCATGCTACATAGGGCAAGCGTTTGACAATCTTGGAACAGCACGCTGGTCAAATAGGTACTCAGTCTCATTTCAAGGAGGCTAGATCAAAGCTATATGGAATCTACTTCCAGACCAAGCTTTGGAGACAACCCGCCAAAAGTCCACAGAAATACTTGGAGAGACACAGCCTGCATGATGTGTTCACTGGTACATACATACATGTTGATCAACATCTCCTGTGTTCAGGGCCTGGAGCAATGGCCTTAGTTGCCAACCAAAACATTCAGCTTGCCTTTGTATGTAGTGAAACCACACACAAACACAGACACACATTTTCGATCATTTCGAGGCCATACCTTTTCATTGGATTTTCGTTTTCATTCATGCCAGTACAACATGTCCTGCATTTACAGTAAGGTCACACCATGGCATCAATCGATGTTTCGATAACTATGTCTACTACATTCCTGTTCCCCTATTTGGCACAGTGAAACAGGGCCCAAAAGATGAGGAAAACGAATGGTTGGAAACTTGACATTGTAACTTACACAAGTGAGAAGACAGATTGCTTTCAAGGGGGTATTATGTGAGATATTTCACCATGAGTATATCAACTGTTCAGATCAATTTGGCAATTGAGAACTTGCTGTTCCACTACATCTGTTTTTAACTCATTGGCAAGGTCAAAATCCTTAAAAGCAATACCTTAAAAGCTGTTTTGGCAAAACATTACAGTAAGTGCAAAGACAAGAAACTGGCCCTTTTGTTTAATGTTGCGCATCTAAGTCGTCACGTTAGACAAGACTTGGCCTGCATCGAAGAAATCTAGGATGCTACGAATTCTAGGAGTCTGTTTCTTCCATCGCGGTGTTGTAGATTGTAACAATCTCAAAAATGATTTACATGTGAAACACTTGAGGAGTTAAGATTCTCTGGGAGTGAGACTAGATGTCAGTTTATTGGCTAGAAGACTGTCTCCATTAGAGATTTTCCGGATTATGATTTTTTTTAAATATATATATAATTATTTCAGTTTATTTAAAAGATGACTAATGGATTTTGGTTGTTAATGTGTTCATAGTTAATGGCTGTTGTCTGGTTATTGTCTTTGAGATCCCATTAGCACTATAAATCTTAATTCCAGTTTTGCTGTTATGAATCTCCAAATGTAGGACACACACTCGTGAACAGCTAAATATACTCTATGCAATTTACCAATGTTTTCAGAGCTGTGAAATTGCATTGAAAATGGCTCTGGCTCTTGGTTTTTAAGACTTATGATGCGAAGAACGCAACATTTGAGTTGTGTGGGCTCAACAAGGCTTATTTGAGGCGTAAATTGCAAAGAGATTGTTCGAACCCTTCATTTGGATCCTTACAGTCTATTATCAACCCACTACAGAGAGAACATGACATCATGGTCGCGTCACATGTCTCATTGACCCACACATTCCCTACCTCTCTCTCTCTCTCTTTCTCACTCTGCTTTAACAGCTTTTCACACACACACACACACACACGCACAGCTGCCTTCCATTATTGTTCCGTGGTTGTAAACCACAGAGGGTCACTGTCCTCCTGGGATTCGTCGTTGTGTCGTGCCATTCCGAGCACACGGCGTATCAAAGCATCGCCTTGAGACGGCTCTTCACGGCGCTATTAGACACAGGTGTGGCCCCCTCAACCCAGCCTGTCCCGCGCTGTACACACGGCACCACTGAACCCACCCACAGCACGCCACGAACCGGCCTGGTCGGAGCTGGCCTTACATCAGGGCCCAGGAGAGCCGCAGTAACAACCGGTTGTCGAAGGAGAGGATTGGAAAGGTTTGGAAAGGAACCGAGGACGGGACGGGATCACGTGACGTGGGAAAGGTGTTCCACGCCGTCCAATCCACCAGGGGGCGATAGGCTATCCCAGCCGCTGCAGTACGTGGAGTTTTTGAAGTGCAGCTTTCGATTCCTTCTTCATCAGGGCTTTGCAAAAAGTAAATGACTTGTAGGCAAACCGTTTACAACCCATCCTTCACTGAGATGTCGAAAGGGTAAGGATCCTTTACAGTGGGCGCCTGTGAAAATAGCCTGTTCTGACAGTCACCTGAGCAACGCACCCAATCTCACAAGGACCTATGATGACACCTTCTAAGACTACGAGTGTAATGACTTGTCTCATAAAAGTCTGTAAATGATACACATATATGCGTCCGGTATGACTATATCACATGACGGTTAACAGCTCTTGAACAATGCCCTATGACATCGTTCTGAAGGTCAACACTGAGGTAATGACGTTACCGTCGTGCCTCCATCCCAACAAAAACGTTCAGGTGTGGAGATTTACAGACTCAAGGTGGGGGATTGTGGGGCGGTCTACGCTGGTGTGGGTGTGCGTAGGTGTGCGTATATAAAACCAAAATAGACGGCACTGTTGCTGCTTTGCTGCTGTTGGATCCGGATCTAAGATACACCATGTCTGTGTCCATCCTGTTGGCCATTTGTCTGGGTCTGGCTGTGGACAGCTTGGCCCAACCGCATCCATGCAGTAAGTGCAACCATATAGAGATTTTGCTACTTGCTACTAACACTGCTTGGGCATTCAACGCATTGCTTTCATTTGAATGTTTTTGCATTTTTGATACAACTTTCTCCCATTTGGAAAATATTGCCTCTGAGAGTCATTAATCAAAATGTAATCTTCATTTAAGAGTCGCCACCTTTCATGCAGGGTCATTCAGTCGTGGTAAATTCTTTGTTTTAATCTGGCCCCTGAATTGAATTGACATAGAGAAACCATAAACAACCTATATTGATGTGACAGATATGAATGGAACCATGGCAGAATGTTTAATTTTTTGGACACAACAGATCTACCCCAGTGGAGATTATTATTCCCTGGAAGAGTTCTTCTACGACGGGGCAGGGCAGAGAGTGAAGCGCAGAGCACTGGAGACCGTGAACAACAACACAATTTACAGAGAGGAACTTATGCTCTATCAAGAGGTACAGATGCTTAACTTTACACGAGAAGTCAACCTACACTCAACTATGTTGGGTTGACATGCATGTGAATGCTGACTTGTTGTCCTACTACTTTTTGAACTGCTCCCTATAGGGTGTGTATTATGAGATATATCACCACAACAAGACCTGCACAAAAGCTCCCTTTAAGGTTAAATGGTTCCCTATTGAAGTGCCAGGAGATGCCAGCTTCCAGAAGCAGTTTGTCATGGGAAGTTTGTCTGATGTCAGAGAGGGACTCTTAATAAACAGCTGGACAGGACAGCTACCACAGTTTAAAGGTAAGACGGTGGAGAAAATCGGATGATTGGATTGTCTTTGATCAAACTTCCATTGGTTTACTGATCTTCCAGATATGATCAAAAGCAGTCAGAAGAAGTCCTTTGTGGAGTGTACGTTGGTGATAACATCTCTGTTCTTTCTCCAGCCAAATATCTCATGACCTTCACTGAATTCGGTTGCCTCCCTCTCTCCATTAACCTCAATATTGAGAATGTGGGCTATATTGTCCAAGAGTGAGTTGTTCAATCTTCACGTCCATTGTTTAAAACACAATGCAATACCATCACACATGTAATTCAAATACATGGCTTTTGACTCAGTTGACACCCTTATTTTGAGTGTTTCAAGGTCTTCACATGCTTTATTGAAACCGTATTCATGAAATGCCTTTTATAAAGGCCTCATTAAAATCATACCCCCAGGTATGAACACAATTCGCCTCAGTAACACCCGTAAATAATTATTCTCTTCTTTTCTCCAGTTTTTATGACATCGTTGTCGGCATTGAGGATCCCGGCGTGTTCTTCCCGCCTCCGTTCTGTGACAAAGCCTCCGACAGGGGTGAAACTGTGACCGACTTCATCGACACTCTCGTCAACACATGAAGTTACAATCTGGGAGATGCGGCTGACAATTTTGCCCCTCCACTGAATGCATTGTGAAACGTGTGCTTGAGCACATGCTGACTAAACAGGACATCATTGGCTGTCTTTCTGTTCCCTTTGTCTGAAAATCGAGCGAGTGAAATAAAGAATTCTCCCGTGTGACTCGTTTCATCTCATTTCCCGAAGGGCGTGAAAATGCAACATTCTTAGCCGAAGCGACGCGGGAACGGGGCATGTAGAAAGCCCAGCAACGGTCATGAGTACATTGTTCTGCAGTATGGTCAGTCAAAGGAACAGTCTGCCTTTAGTCACATTGCAAAGTCACCACATTCCAGCCATCAGGCGCAATGAACAACATGATCATACTACACTGCAATTATTACATCTCAATCACTCAACTAGTCTTCCAGAAATGTCTCAATTAAAGTAGTGCCTATACAGTTCAACGCTTGGTACAGAACAGCAAAGGCAATGACACATCAAGCACAACATCAACCTATCATGGGTGCAATTCCTCGACCAGACACTGTAAATATGAAGAGATGATACACACGTTATGAACGGCTGTTATCAGGCTTCTGCTGAGCTAGATAATGACCCATCCATCCATGGGTCATTATTCAAGTTACAACAGTGCTTCTCCTTCCTGAGGTAGCTGAAGTGATTGTGGCATGAGCAGCATCTACCACAGCATCATGGAGATTGTTCTGACTGCAGGAATCCCAGAGTGGTATTGTAGCGCCACCGCCTGGGACAAGAAGGTTATCCAGAGTAGAGCCACCAACCAGAAGAGCCCTCTCCATCACTAGATGGGTCAGATTGCTGAGCGGTTAGGGAATGGGGCTATTAATCAGAAAGTTGCCGGTTAGATTCCCGTCTGTGCCAAATGAGGTTGTGTCCTTGGGCAAGGCACTTCACCATACTTGCCTCGGGGGGAATGTCCCTGTACTTACTGTAAGTCGCTCTGGATAAGAGTGTCTGCTAAATGACTAAATGACTAAATGTAGACACTACCCACATTCTTTTAATTTGTTGTAGTTTGTTTATAAGAAATGCACTTAGTCTAAAATGCACTTTTAATTAGATAAGAAATTAAGATTTAAACCAAGATATAGGACTTAGGAAACAGTCAAGGGAAGCCAGACCAAGATATTACAATTTCCATTTCCTTTGTATCCTGTCAAATGGTGAATAAACTTAAACTTGAATGGTGATTAGCAGACTTCTTTGGGTTGCATCATAACTGAGCCTCCTCAACCTTTAGTTAACTTAAGACATGGATATCCTTGGAACTGTTAGCATTGTCAGGAAGAAAAAAGACAAGATCCATCCATTATAAAGTTTAAATTATCAGGTTTTATTACATATGTAACATTATCCTCAGTGAGGGATGTCAATTATGAGGAGCCTGGTTAGTTGGAGTAAGAAGAGTAAACTGCTGCAGAGGTAGACAGCTTAAGGGTTTGTTCCGCAATATTTAAGTAAACTTGATAGTTGAGGTGATGGTCCCAGGTTTGTCTTGTATATATTGAATGTATTGGTAACGACAATGCTGGATGTTCCAGTCAGCACAGTCCAGATCATTCTTTGCTCTTGTAGCTCTCCAAGTTAGCCAGGACCCAGCCGGCAGGTCCCAGAATGGCTAGAGCAAACATGCCCAAGCCAATGGCTGTCTCCTATGAATGGAAACAGACATCGGGAAAGGGGATTATTATTGAATAGAGCATTGAAATTAATTTTGTCCACCAAAGAACCTAATTTCCATATGGGAAACCTCTTGGAAGTAACTCGATTTACTTCATTGAAATTAGCATTATGCAAGACAACCCATGTACCAATGTCAGGACATGACCTACAAGCGTGATGCTAATAAAGGATATTTCCACAGGATAGAATGAATATCACAGTGACGCGGCAAATCATTATCCATGTCCACAACAACACATAAATAATTGTTATAATAAAGAGGGTGTCAGAATATTTCCAGCTAACTACTTAGCTAGGCTGGCACCTACAACAAGATAGCTATCTAGTAGCTACAACATGGCGCCTTACCAAGCAAGTAGCTCTATGCTAAACTGAGCAAAGGCATTAAGCTAAGCAAGTTTAATAAAACCCCAAACGAACATATACTCACAACAGGACCAAGGGCGTCTTTGGCCGGTCTGGTGAACACGTTGGCCCGCTGGACGACAGCCGTACTCCGCAGTGCCGGAGCAACGCGGGTAGCGATAGTTCTGAATACTCCTGACGACATTTCTGTTTCAAGCAATGTTGCTGGTTGAAGGTGGTTAGGAGGAAGTCACTGTCATCTGACAGGTCAAGGGAAATGACGTCTCGGGATTTGTGAGTGTATTATGGGAACTGAAGTTTAAAAGCAGAGGGAAGTGGCAATCTGATAGTGGAGTGTAGTTATATATTAGCCTTTTTTCCGTTATATACGGTATTGTATTCCCTTAAACCTATAATGTGTTTAGATAGAGAGAGAGAGAGAGAGAGAGAGAGAGAGAGAGAGAGAGAGAGAGAGAGAAATACATTGCCCCACTGGCCAAAGAAGAATTGCAATGCCCAGTATTAGCCTACCTTGTGTGTAAAAATATTTGTGCAACAATGGTTGTATACTATTCTGTAAGAAAGGCATAATGAGTGTAATTTTCTGTGATAATTTCTAAGGCAAACAAAACTTTTCAATCGTTTAATCTTGTTCAATCTCTTCCCCTCAGCGTCTTTTTTTCTTATGTTTAATTACAAATGGATTGTTCAGAACCATCCAAATCATGGCAGAACAGCCTGCTCCATCCACTATATAACCTGTGGTAATGGTAATGATATGCCACAACTGGACAGAAGGATGTGGTTGATTTTAGAACAAGTTAACAATTTTTAAGCATTTGACCCCCATTAATCATGGTATTGTAGTAAGAATTTAATATCATATAAGATGTTTAAAGTATGAACAAATCTAATTTGGTCAAAATTATAAAACAAATACATGTAGAAACAACTGGTGATACCATAGCATAGAGCTGAATTGTTGAAACTAAAGCCAGTATTTAGTCAATAGTTTGGCCAGACTCTACATTAATAATAAGCAGTCTATCTGTATTCTGAGTGTGCATGATGGCTATGAATCACAACATTAACAATTGAGGGTAACTTTAATACCTGGATTGACTTGGAGTTGGAGAACGATTTTATGGAAGAGAAAGAAAATAGGATAGTATTAAATTCATCATTCATGCTCTCATTCATTCACTAGTCCATGTCCTACAACAATCTAGTTACGACATGAGACAAGACATATACAAAAAAAGTATTGGACCAATTTAGAGTTAATATAAATAATTCCCAGGTACAATGTGTAATTGCAGGGTCCAGATATGAAACCAAATCCCATAAGAACAGTCATACCATGTTGATATATTATGAATAGGATGGATACAACATAGCGATTGCAATATCTTCAGTTAAAAAGTATTCTATCTATTTACATTTGACAACAAAGAGCAGTAACACAGCTAGTGCTCATGCACTCTCCTTTAGCAATGTCGTGATAGGATCCTGCAAGACTAGCTCCTCCTTCCTAGGTGAGGACGTTGAGCTTTTTCTTTTTCCATTCGCCCTGGGAAAAAAAACAAAAACAAATGGTAGTTTCCAGCAATTTAATTGGGTCATATTTGATTATTTGCTGCCCCCTATAGGACATAATAGATAGTTGTTGTATAGTTGCTGGTCCTCACCTCTCCTCCACGTCCTGAATTGTGTCAGGTAACGGTGAGCCAAGGGTCTCTGGGAGGAAGTAGGCAAACACCCCAGATAAGATTGGAGCTCCCCCGTAGATGAAAGCTGGCAACCAGGGCACTGCATCCGCAGAGAGAAGAACCATAGGGGCCACCATGGCACCAAGACGGGCCATCATCGCTACCCAACCCATACCGTTTTGCCTGGAGCAAAGAAGACCCAAAGGAAACAATGAAACCGTTTCGCCCGGTATTTACACATCTTCTTTTGGTCCTTGTCAGCTCTTTTCTACGTTTACGTGAACGACATCCAGTCATCGTTGAGTTCGACATCATTCTGTCCTGTCTGGGTATCAAACCTAGCTCGCGAGTGCATGTGCCTGGTCAACAGGATTTCGTGGGGATGCAGAGAATAAATTGATGACCAAGGCCATGAGGAAGACCTGATGACAGTGGGGTACAGCTCTCCGCTGTAGAGGTAGCAGCAGTTGAAAGAAGCAGCCAGGCACCCTTTCCCCACCACAGCCAGCGTGGTGCGCAACATCTGCTTCTCTGCATAGCCATGGGACAGGAAATGACATCACCGTCGGTTGTTAGGAGGATGCTACAATGACAGCAAGGCCACGTTGGACTCGTGCAGGCAACGTTCCTACTTACCAAATGGGACTGAGAGGTTGATGAGGATGGTCACGCCAGATAGTATGAGGGCGGCGCACTGGGAAGGCCGCCGGCCAAGCACACTCATGGACACTGTGATGACCACTTTGGCAGGGATGTCCACTGCTCCGAAAATCACCTGAATCAAGTAGATGTCCACGCCAAACTTTTGCAGGTCCATGGACAGTCCGTAGTACGCAAAGCTTGTGGAAAACCTGAAGGAACATCCCACATTTTTTTGTGGTGTTGGATCAGACTGGGTCAGGTGGTCAGACTGGCCCGTACGGTATTGAATTGCAGCGAACGGAATTAGATTAGATAAGGCCGCATTCGATTCTGTTTCTATTTGTACCGACCAGACAGCACTGAGGCAGACGGTGATGGTCCTCATGGAGGGAGTGCGGAACAGGTCCAGGGCAGAGTGGGTCCTCTGGGAACAGGACATTTCCTTCTTCATGGACTCCTGCAGCATCTATACACACACACACAAAGACACAAAGGCCGTTCTTGCAATATACCTCTAAACCTGCAGCCACAGGGCTTAGGCTTGGTACGTGATGTAGATACACACAAACTGTACGCACACATACTCAAATTCCCTTACGTCGAGGTTGATTTTCTCCCCTTCCTCGTGACGTCCGTTAAAACGAGCCACAGTCCTGAGGTTTTTGACCGCTTGCTCAGACTTTTTATTCAAGACCAGCCACCTCGCCGATTCCAGGAACCACCTGACCAGGACAGATGCGTCAACTCCTTGCAAAGAACGATCTCACAATATTTGTACGTTTGATATTTGGAAGTCGAAACGTTTGCTGCTCGGTTTAAAACTTCACAGGCATGACAAGCTCTGGGCCTCACCATGAGTATAGAAAGGAGACGTAAAAAGGCAGAGAGACCGCCAAGGTTAGCCACCTCCAGTCTCGAATAAAGTAGGCCACAACCGCCAGGATCAACTGGCCCATAGTGTAGCAGTAACCCGTCCCTGTGCCCACCACTGTCCGCACGTGCGTGGGAATCCACTCCACGACTAAGGGGGAGAAGCAAACAGAACCATGGGACGGGACTCCCACTGGCCCGACAGTGGGAGACCACAGAGAAAACAAGTGTGTACCCGGGCATGCGGAAGCCATGGTGTGGCTCTCCCTCCGACTTACTCAAGGAGAAGGAGTTCAGCACCAGGCCACACAGGCCCATGCCACAGACAAAGCGAAAGACACAGAACACAGAGAACGAGGTGGAGAAGGCAGCGCACGTCCCCCCGACTGCGATCAGCAGGTTGGAGATAAGCAGCAGGATGCGGCGTCCATATCTGAAGGGGGGGGGGACATTGGAAACGATTTAAGGTTTAAGGTTTGATTTGAAACGGACAGGAGATTCCAATTTGGCCACACTTGTAGGTCTTTGTCTAGCCATCGACACAAGTTGCAGAGGTTACTTGTCAGACAGGCTCCCGAAGATCAACGCTCCCACGAGCACCCCTCCCATGTAAATGGTTTGTCCCATCTGCTTCAAAGAGCGCAGGTCACAGACCAAGTCCCACTGTCGAAACAAAGAGAAACGTGACGGCGTCGGTTCATAAACGACTCGAGCGTGCACAACACTCCCCCTCAGTTCGAGACCCGTCGCCGCTGTACGTAAGCAGAGGGGGGGGGGGACGTCTCAACATACCTCTGATATGATCGTGGAGGTCATCTCCGTCATGTTGTAGGCCCAACCGTCTGTGCACCCCTGCAGCTCCGGGTCGGTCCCTTCCGATCCACCCTCCGACCCCGCGGTCTCGTTCGGTACCAGCAAAGACCACTGGGGGGCAGCGTAGCGCTGGCATCTCTGGGGTTGCCCCTGCTGGTCCAGGGGCACGGTGACCAGGAGAACCTCCCCCTGGCTGAGGCGGGACAGGGCGCTCTGGTTGGCGTGGGCGCTGCAGACGTGGGGGGGCACGGAGGCCACGAAGTTCTGGAGCAGGTTGTGGCTGGCCATCATGAGGATGGGCATGCAGAGGAGGGTGACGTGCGCCACTTGGAAGCGGCCCGTGCTGCCGACCTGCTCCAGCAGGTCTCCGAAGGCCATGGCTGTCGGCCACAGAAGCTCAGCTCAGGGCTCTGCGGGCACGGAGGAGCGGTCTGGAGGCTGGGAGATTCTCTCCACCACCCAAACTGGGTCCTCGCTGCTCTTCAACCCTCTCTGCAACACAAGCAGCTAGCAGAGCCCAGAGTAGCTATTTAAAAAAAAGTGTACGCATGTATGAAAATGTACATTTTGCCAAACACTTGTGGTAGAACGATTAAACAAAATGTAGTCATTGTAACTGAATGCTAACGGAAGTAACAGAATATGATTACAGACACCAAAAATATGCATGTTAATATTGTAAAACGGCCTCTACAAATAGTCTGTAAAGTATGATTTAAACTTACCTGTTAAAATGGTCTATGTGCATTTGGAAGAAAATATGCCTTGTTAAAAAAGATCTTCACACCAGATGAATCAGAAAATATACTTTCGAGCACAATCATGCACGAAAAGAAATTAAATAAAAATCAGAAAGTAAAATCCAAACGGTGCGACACGATTTGCTTGCAATGCTGTAGTAGGTAATCAGCTCTGAAATTCCAAAGGCTTTTCTAAATTTAACTGTGGATTATAACAACCATGATTAAACCGCTTGAGGTCTGAAGTATTCGTTTCTGACCACTGATGGCGAATGAGAGTCCATGCTGTTGAGTCCTAGGATAACACCAACTTTGTTATGTGCGTGGACACACACACGCTCGTTCTGTCTCTCACATACCCCCCCCCCCACACACACCCACCCTGTAACACCTTTTAACAGTCCCTTAGCCTTCATGGATTACAATTCAACTGTAAGGCGTGTGTGTGTGTGGTTTGGTTGTAAAAGAAGTGCGTGTGTGTGTGTGGTTTGTCTGTGTGTGCATAGATGTGTGTGTGTGTTTGGTACCTTACCCTCCTGCCTGCGTGCATGCAGGGTGGGAGGGCCGTGCAAAGAGTTGAGAAACACTGAAGAGACATGCTTTCCAGACAACAGAGCTAACTGGATAAGATAAGCATAGTGATTACCAAAAGGTGGCACAAGAGGTGAAATTGTCACTGAAACTAGCCCTCCAAGAATACATTTGTTTGATTTTGTATTGGGGTTTTTGATTAAATACCATATGTTCTTTGCACCAATGTTTCGAGTAGGCATAGCCTACAAAACCCATTAGCAGGGAATGGCTTTTCAACTTATAGTAACTTATCTTTCTAATCTGAACTCCTGCCTGGTTTAACGTGCAACAAAGTCCAGACCCCTAAAGTCCCACTCGACTCAAAACACCCAATAAAACAGTGAGGCATGGGTTTGGGAAAGGCCAGTTCTATTGACACAAGATAGGACTTGTTGTTGTGGGTGTACTGGGTGTACTCAACCAGTGAATAGAGAAGAACATTCCAGTAGTATAATGGTGAATCTCTAAGCCGTGGCGGAAACAATATTGTGAAAAAATATCAAATATTCCAACATCAGTGTGTGAAAAGTGCCTGTTTGTTTACTTTCTCTATCTCCCTTGTCATTTGATTGTAAAGGACAATTGTGGCAAATGAATGACCGCATGCACCTTCCTTCAGTTCATCCAGTTGTTTCGCTGGTTTGACATTTTGACCAAATGTACTATGACTCAGCAATTTTGTTTAATACTTTTCTGAGGTGAAAAGGTCACAGACTAATGACCAAATTATATAAATGGGCATCAGGGGGGCGGGGGGGGGGGGGGTTGGGGGGGGGTCTGTCAAGATCATTTCGAGTTTGCAGCGGGGAAGGAAGTTTGAGAGAGACACACAGACAGTGCATGCCTGCGCACACATGCACGGACATGCACGCGCTCACGTGCACGCGTGTGCGCACGCACACACACACATACTCGCACACGCACACTTACTTGCACACATGCATTCACATGCACGAGCATTTGACCGTGCAGGCACCCTCAGAAACACACACACAACACAGTACATGTTCCTTCACTTGTGCATAATGACTCAGACACCGTACTTGGTTTACATGCATATAGTAGCCTATTGTTATGTACGTACAGTATGACGGAGTTTGTAAGCTAAAACCGTTCCGTTTTAGTCAACTGTCTTCTAAATTTCAGTGAACTCTGTGCAGCACTGCTAGCATCAGCATGAGTCAGGATGTCTGAATGAATTATTCTCAAAGTGTCACCGGAAAGTTACAAAACAGTCCAGACCAAAGGGAACACCTCTACTCATGGTGATAATGAAAAACAGGACACTTCTACTGAAAAAACAAGGATCATTGACTGCATCGAGCACATAGAGCTATTAGTGCCTGACTGACGTACGTTATCCAACTGCTGGCGACGAACGTTGCCAAGTGCCAGACAGGTCTAGGGTCTGCACGCTATCAAATCTTTTTCTTCTCTATCTTTCAGGACTGTATTTTGTGTCTCATAGGGAAGTGTTGCTCTTAGTGGTATCCCCACACTGCCGATGGAAATGCATTCTGATAAAAAAAACAAAGGTATGCCCCCTGGCCAATCAGGAGCACAGGTGCATCGTTCATTAAGCTATAGGGCAGATGACCTAACATGTGGGGGGCCCAGCCTTTCCTGTAATTAATCCAAAAACCGTCAGCGAGACTGGCAAGAACGGGAGCGAGCAGTTTGAGACGACTGAACCCCCGGCTTGGAGCGCTCTCAAAAGCCCCGAGTCCTGAGCGCACCCAGGCCCGCGCGTCGGAACGCCCGGCCTGCTTTCCCCTCACCGCGCCCGTTTCCAGAGAGAGTCTCTCGAGACCGGCTGGAGTCGAGACAGCGGACCGCTGCTGTAAAGCTGAGTACAGGACCAGCCGTACTCAGCGGGCTACACCGAGGCCTCTCGCTCTGGCTCGGACTCCTGCTCAGGAAGGGAGGAAGTCGAGAGCGTCTTTTTGTTCCCCCGCCTCTCCACTCTCGTTGAGTTACTTTGAGGGGAAGCGCAGAGTTGTCTGCCAGATCTGGGGAGAGGAGGGAATGGTGGACGTATTTGCGTTTAGCGGGTGGCGCACTGCAAAGTCTGGTATGGGCCTACTTGGTGAATGCGCGGAACAACACTCCTACAACAAACAGAATGTTTGTCTTGATAGATCCCTGTTATCTTGTGATTGTGAGTAGTTAGTTACATTTACATTTAGTCATTTAGCAGACGCTCTTATCCAGAGCAACTTACAGTAAGTACAGGGACATTCCCCCGAGGCAAGTAGGGTGAAGTGCCTTGCCCAAGGACACAACATCAGTTGGCATGACCGGGAATCGAACTGGCAACCTTCGGATTACTAGCCCGATTCCCTCACCGCTCAGCCACCTGACTCCAGTTAGTTAGTGAGTAAAATGACTAAATGAGTAAGTTGGTTAATAAAGTCTGTTGTATTGACACGAAAGGATCCATTTGGATCCAATCAAATAATGCAACCCCCCCCCAAAAAATCCTAGAAACCCATAAGTTAAAATGTAGACCGGATGAAAATGATCAACACAAAGTCCAAACTGCAAAATAGGGTCAGGACTGTTCAGATGTAATCATCTGTGGCCTTCTCTACACAAATAACCATAGCAGACCAAGTAACCGAGCATGTCCCACTGATTTAAAACATTGTGTACGTACGGTATCCAAACTGCAAAAGAAAAGTTCTCACACAAAGTCCTTTTTCTCAGAAATCCTGTGTAGGAGCAGCTGTACACACGTTTCAGAGGTCATTTTCTACGTGCCCCCCTGGAGTTACAGAACTCTAAACCGTAGTTTTATCACCCTACCATGTTAGGAACGCAGCATGCTGTGGTGTCTAGTGACACATTATATCACGCTGTGTACCTTTTCTCCTTTAATGCTTTACAACTGTACAGGATCAAATTGCTGAACCCGCTCACAAACGAGGCAGCGCAAACCCTTGTTGCGGTTACCATAAACCAGACTAGGTTTGTCTGCTTCTGATGTGAGTTCATCTCCATTGTGTCACTGTGTGTGTGTGTGTGTGTGTGTGTGCTGGCAGAAAGGGCCTGGGCTTGGCTATGATGTCTCTTCCCTGTGTGCTCTGCCCCTCACTCACTTAATAAATTCACGCTAGGAAGAGAATCCTATTGCTGGAACTAATCATCAATAAAACAAGGATTGAAAACAAAATGTATTGAGGGACAATACAAGATTGTCCAAGATTTCAAAAGGTCCGAGATTTCTAAGTGCAAAACAGATTATGTTAAAGAGGATGGTAGATGGATTGAAGGTTTATTTCGATTTTGGGGATATTGTGTGACTAAAAACGGACACAGCTGCAGTTGAATGGTGAAAAGGCTACACATGAATCCAAGACCCTTCAAGTTTAATCTTCCCCGACTCATTAATCTACTCAGATTCGGAATCGCCTGAGTGTGTGGCCTGTGTTGCGGACTGCCAATGTGGGGAAATATTTGGCTTGAAACAAGTGACAGCTGTGAGAAGGGGGACAGTAAGAACTAGTTTTAACATCTGCGAGTCTATAGGGGGCGAGAGAAAATAAACAAGGAGAGACTCCTCCAGTAAACCCTACGTTGCCGTGGGTGTGTGTTTGTAATATCTGTGCTTTGCGAAACCTAAGGAGCAAAGAAGTGACAAATTAGACGTCTACTCTGAAACTTAGACGTGTGGGGGGGTTGGAAACCAACTGTGCAACATTGTGTGTGCGTCTAAACTTGGACTGTGGTGATAGTAACAGTATAGAAACTGATAAACAATGTCAAGTATATTTTATTGGTATAGTATGACAGGTACTGACTGACTGAAACGTGACAGTCGTGTTCACGGACAGCGGTGAGCTTCACTTGAAACAGAGAGAGAACAGGGAGTTCCAAATGACAACAGATGACACAGACACGATTCCCCCCCAACGGTGGATCAGTTAGTCTGTTCTACTACATCCCATAGACTCATCTGCTCAGGTTATCTGCTTTCAGGGGGACAGACCACAGTGGCAAACATGTCTTTCGGTAAAAAGAAAGAAAAAAAAACCATATGTGAGGTGACAACATTGGGGATGTCACCCCCCGTGGAGTCAAAAGACAAGCTGCTGACAAAATACCTACATTTTGTTTATAATAATGTGTTTACCCCCCTGACCTTCCAGATATACGAGGTTAAATGGAGGGGAGAGAGAGTCGAATACAACTTAGTTAGTGTAGAATGTGGATCCTACAGTCTGGCAGAGTCTAGACACAATGCATGTGCAACACAGACCGCATTCGAGGAAGATTAAACACACACGCAGCTCGTAGGATTAAATGTATTGAAGACAAGAAACTCCATTAGAACAGATCCAAGGGAAAAGGCATACAGTTGTACTGGAGAATGCTAAAAACCCACCGAAAGCTCAAAACCCACAACACACTTCTAGGACCTTCTCCACATCCCCCAGCCAACCCCCCCCCCCCCCCACCACCCTAGTCCCCCCCCCCCCCCTCCTTTATTGGTCTCTCTGGTCATTGGAGAGTGACCGCTGCTTCGAGGCCAATGACCTTGACTCCATGGGACGATTCGGAACGTTCGCTAAAACGGCTTGGACTGCAGAGCCAGCCTAGTCAGGGTGGAGCCTAGTCAGGGTGGAGCCTAGTCAGGGTCTCAACAGACCCGCACGTTCTACTCCCCCCTGCTGTGTGCGAGTCTGAGTGTGCGTCGCGTACGGGCCAAGCTTCCTTTCATCCGGCGGCCCCGAGAGAGAAGGTTCTCCTCGGGGGGGAATCATTACTGCCCCCTAGCTACGGGCATGTACCTAACAGCAGCAGTGTCCTAGGGAAGAGGGTGCGACGGAGGCGAGGCGAGGGGGCGGGTGAACGAGGGGGGGGGGGGGGGGGGTGCTGTGCTGGGGCAGGGCGTGGCCGCTTATGGGTGCTCGTCGGGGCCGGGGATCTTCTCCAGGCTGGGCTCCACTCCCCAGATTTCACGAGCGTACTGGGCGATGGTGCGGTCGCTGGAGAACTTGCCACAGCCGGCGATGTTGTGAATCACCTTCTTGGTCCATTGCTTGGGGTTCTGATGGAGAGAAACAAGACACGGGGGAAGGGTTCATGAGAAGGTTTAGACTCGATGATGAGGTCAATTGTGAATAACGTACAAAATGCGTGATAAAAGGCTCAAGGGGCAGATTCTTCTTATCACAGAGCTAATCCTACGCGTGAAAATCCATCAGACAGCCTATTTCTATCCAAATAACTTGTCAGCAAAACCCCCCAGTTTAATAGCAAAGACACATTTGAGACTTGCAAGCACCCCACTGACCTTGTACAGCGCATTGACTTTATCCTGGCATTTAATGTAGTCTTCATAGTCAGCAAACACTTTGAACCTGTGCATAAAACATGGAGGGAGAGATAAGGGCCGTTGTAAATATTAAAAGTAAAGCTCGGGGAAGGCTGGGAAAACCATGGCCTGCTGTCTACTGTACTCCATAGGGTGAGTAGACAGCATGCGAGACAGTGAGGGAGACGACCCACCTGTCATGGTTCATGAGCATGTCCACAATGTCCTTGAAGAGGTCAGGCTGCTTGGGGCTGAAGAATCCCCCGGCGATCTGATCCATGGCCTGTTTCAGCTCCGGGATCCGGTTGTAGTACTCTGACGCATTGTATCTAGGCAACACGGAGAGGATCGCGATGGATTGAAACGGGGGGGGGGGACGCTGCGTCTTTTTTTTTTTTTTTTTACAACACTTACAGATTCGATTTGTGAACAGCGGGCAGGACACGGTGAATCCCCCCTCCCCCCCAACCCCCCCCCCCCCCACCTCCTCACCCTTTCACATCCATGGCGTCCACGTCGTCCACCCTCATGCCGAAGATGAACAGGTTGTCCTCGCCCGCCTCCTCCGCCATCTCCACGTTGGCGCCGTCCATGGTGCCGATGGTCAGGGCGCCGTTCAGCATGAACTTCATGTTGCCCGTCCCGGAGGCCTCCGTGCCCGCCGTGGAGATCTGCTCCGAGAGGTCGGCGGCGGGGATGGCTGCGGAAGAAGAAGAAGAAGACGTGAACCGGGGAGGGGGGGGCGGGGGGAGGGGGCCGGGGTTTGACAGGGCGAGCGTGATGTCATCGAAGCGCGACCCCCATCCCCTCACCTCTCTCGGCCAGGGTCACCCGGTAGTTCTCCAGGAAGATGACCTTGAGGCGGTCCCCGACGACGGGGTCGTGGTTGACCACCTCGCCGATGGCCGTGATGAGACGGATGATCATCTTGGCAGTGTGGTAGCCCGGGGCAGCCTGGGACAGGGAGAGAACGAGGTCAGCGATTGGGATGATAGTAAAAACAGTCGAGATGATGCATGAGTTCAACTGACAATACACTGACAGTTCACCCTAGTCATCCAGCTGCTAACTGAAGCAAGCGAACTGCTACGAAAAACATTTAGGCATATATTTTGTTCACCGACTTAATGTCTAATAGGCATTGGACAAAGGTTTTTATTGTGTAAAGATTTTTTTTACATGTTAAGATTTTTTGTCAGTCGTGAACCAGTGGGGCATATTATTTGTATTTTTAGAATTATAATAAAATAAAAAATATGACAAAAATGTTAAGGCCTAAAGGGCAGAAAAAATCATATGTGAGAAATTGCTGGGTGTTATTTAAAGTTATATATGTACCTATCTTGTAACAGAAAACAATGTTATGAGTTGATTTAGTAGACTATTTAGTTTGATCCAAAGCGACGTCAAGGATTTAAACCAGGAACCTCTATATCTGCTATCAAGTATCAGATGGGCTCTATCAAGCAACTACATTTATCCACAGACACACTTGCGGAGAACGAACGGTCGAAAGGTACGCAACACAAAACACACCTTCCCTCCGATCATGATGGTTCTCGGGGTCCAGTGCTTGTTAGGCTCCTTCTTAATGCCTGAGGCGTTAAGAAGAACAGCATTAACACAGAGAGATAGGTACAACATCGGGAGGAGAAAGAGTGAGGGAAGAGTCGTGTGAGTGCGTGCACGTGTGTAAGAGAAATCCAGAGATGGAGGGTCAGAGAGGTGGAGGAGAGAGAGAGAGCGAGAGAGAGAGAGAGAGAGAGAGAGAGAGAGAGAGAGAGAGAGAGAGAGAGAGAGAGAGAGAGAGAAAGAGAGAGAGAGAGAGAGGAGAGGAGAGAGAGAGAGAGAGAGAGAGAGAGAGAGAGAGAGAGAGAGAGAGAGAAAGAGAGACAGAGAGAGAGAGAGAGAGAGAGAGAGAGAGAGAGAGAGACAGAGAGATAGAGAGAGAGGTGTGTCGGCACAGAGGGAGTCCTCACGGTTGAAGTAGGTGATGATGTGCAGACAGTTGAGCAGCTGCCTCTTGTACTCGTGGATTCTCTTGACTTGCAGATCGAACATGGAGTTGGGGTTGATCTTCACCTTGTAGTGCTCCTCCAAGTGCACCGCAAACTTCAGCTTGTTCTCCTACGGACGGAGGAGGCACGGAGACAGACTAGGCGCGTGTCGGCCACAAAGAGCACAGGTACAACACTGGGAGTCAGATGGCTGAGCGGTTAGGGAATCGGGCTATTAATCAGAAGGTTGCCGGTTCGATTCCCGGCAGTGCAAAATGACGTTGTGTCCTTGGGCAAGGCACTTCACCCTACTTGCCTCGGGGGGAATGTCCCTGTACTTACTGTAAGTCGCTCTGGATAAGAGCGTCTGCTAAATGACTAAATGTAAATGTACAACAGGGGCCGCGCAAGCTCGCGATGTTCTCCGAAGCGAGACTGGCTTCTGGTTTCGTGAGACCCACCTGCTTGACTTGGGCGACGTCCCGGATGAAGGCCTCATCGTCGATGAACTGCAGCAGCTTCGACAGCTGGTCAAGGTCACGGATGAAGTCCTCTCCGATTTTCTGACCAACACATCGACATTGAGACATGGTTACTCTGCCCTATCGGTTAATGTACAGTCCCTCTAATCACAGTGTCAGTACCAGTGAAAGATTGTGTAAAGTCAGCATAATAAGGTTGTCATTTACCAGTATAAAAAGTACCAGTATGCCATAAAATTTGTCTACCTTTTTCTACAGTGCTACAACGGTCTCGCTGTTATACAGTATCTCTCATTTCCTATATCATGATTTCCTTGTGTTACCATGTTCATTGCACTGTTATATTCTCATTGTATTGTTGCATTTTCATATCGTTCACCAACTTATGTTGCAATTCCGCTCCGAAGGCGTTATGGGACTAAAGTCTGATTTTAATTGGATTGACTGTTGTATAGAGTAACGACAGAGTAACCAATAGAAGATCACCTCTGCGATGACCTCAGCCAGGCCAGGGTTGCACATGACCAGCCAGCGACGCGGCGTGATGCCATTAGTCTTGTTCTGGAACTTCTTTGGCTCCATCTCATAAAAGTCTTTAAATCTGGTCCGGTTAAAAAAAAAAAAATCACCATGAATATGCATACTAAGTAAATACCAATGTACTTGCGCGAGCGTGCACATACACACACACGCGCCGCGCGCTGTACACGGTGTCCACGAGGCTGAGGAGTCTGGAATGTTTTCCCGAGAGATGACCTTTTCCGAAGGAAGCGTGGCGTGCGTGCGTCACCTACACGGTGGCCTTCAGGATGTCCGAGTGGATCCGCGCCACGCCGTTGACGGCGTGGGAGCCCACAATGCACAGGTGCGCCATGTTGACCTCTTCTCCGACCCCTCCTCGATGATGGACATGCGACGCATCCGGTCGGTGTCCCCGGGGTACAAGGCGGCCACTCTCTGCAAAACGACACAGAGACGGCAACAAGCTTGAGGCGAGCGCAGCCAGGAAATGGATCGGGGTGACCGTCGCACGAGCGCCCACGGTTGTCCTGTGAGAAGCTACGCCCTTGTTCGGGTCCTACGTCGATGAGGGTTAAAGAGATACGTGACCAAGGGGATTCTCTTCAAGTGCAACCTTCCATCCACCGCTCCTTCCAGGTTATCTCTGACTTTCGGACGAGTCACTCCTCAGCGGAGCGGAGGAGTGGAAGGGTGGGTGGGTGGGGGGGAGGGTCTGCTTTTCTAGAGACCCGGGATTTCAAAGAGCTGCCATTTGCACCACTGACCTCCATGTGGCGACGGTTGATCTCGTAGATGACCTCCAAGTGCCGGGGCAGCAGGTGGTGGAGCAGGTCTACGGGCCAGCGCTCCAAGGCCTCAGGCAGGACTGTGTGGTTGGTGTAGGCGCAGGTACGCACGCTGATGTCCCAGGCCTGGACTCAGGGGAGAGATCAAAAATAATAGTACGTTTCATTAGTAATGCACCTTTCTTGCACTCGCAGTGCTAGATGAGAGACGAGAGGTCATATCTTGACTAGCTGTTCGCCACAGCTTGTTTATGTCGGATGCGTCTGCGCATTCTGTGCAAGTTGACGCCTTCTAAACCAAAGCAATGGCTTTGTCTCCCTCTGTTGGTATAACTGCAGTCGCGCACTACTTTACTACTACTGCTACAGTACCATGTGAAACCATAACACGAAATCAAAATACTCAAACGAAATATGAAATGCTACAGACTGTGGCTAATGGTCATGTTCTGCCTTTTACCTTTTCCCAGGTTAGGTGCTCTTCATCCAACAGTACCCTCATTAGCTCTGGAATGGCCATTGCGGGGTGAGTGTCATTCAGCTGGATGGCAACCTGGGAAGAACAAGAAAGACCATATAAGCGTCGGCCCAGAAATACGCAGCGTTGGTATAGTAACTGAGAAGAACGAACTGCAAATGAACGAGCGACAGCGACGATAGCGACGCAAAAAAAAAACCCCAGCAACGGCGTTGGCGTCCAGCTCGACGTTTGCCGCCCGTTCTCAGATAGACCACCAGAGGGTGCCACACCTTGTCCGGCAGAGCGGTGAAGTCCGTGCGGGAGACCTCTCTGGAGCCGAAGTCGGACACCTTGAAGCGACGGACGATGTCCTGCAGGGTGGCGGACACCACAAAGTACTCCTGCTTGAGGCGCAGCTCCTTCCCCTCGAAGAACTAGGGAGAAGGAGGAGAGAAACAGGCGCAGCTTCGTGAGCACGACCACGACCGTCTTTGCAATCGTCATCGTTCTCGCGGGTGTAAAGGAACGCGAGTGGTCGGCTTTCGCGCGAAGGTGACATGCTTGTTTACGTTGTCGTTGGGGTAGAGCACGCGAGAGATGTTCTCCGCCAGGTTCCTGTCCAGCACGGCTTGGATGTAGCCACCGACGTTAACTGGTGAGGGGGGCAGAGTTTTGGAAAACGTGCTTGAGTCTCCATTGTGGTCTCTATTTCACTACTACAAAATCTGACCCTCCACTGAGAGAGCTAGTCTCCATTCGGAAGATCTTATTTCGGTCTCCTGTCGTCCGGTCAGACACTTACAGTCCTTGAGGTTGAAGTCACAGGGGGCCTTGGCAGACCACAGTCTCATGGTGTTGACGATGTTGTTTCTGTAGCCTGGGATGGGGGTGTCGTAGGGCAGAGCCAGCACTACCTGTCAACGCAACCAAACAGTGCTCTTAAATCAGGTACTACAGTAAGACCAAAATAAGTTAGAAGGATGTTTGGTTGTTTTGATTGGTTTGGTTAGACCGTTCGAACACACTCTTAGGGATGGCGAACACGACTTGATTTGACATGATAACACTCACGTTGACACACACGAGCACACACACACAAGTAGGCACACTCTTCCACATCCTCACCTGGGAATCGACCCATTTCACCCCGTCGGGGTGGTGCTCCGTCCTGCCGTAGAACTTGACCGGCCTCATGTACTCTGGGCGGGCTTTCTCCCAGGGGTTGCCGAAGCGCAGCCAATCGTCCGCCTCCTCGACCTGCCAATCGTCGGTGCAGAACAATATACAGTAAGACTCGGGAAACTCTCTCTCCGTGACATTCCGTCGATTCCTCCGTGTTCGGGTCGGGACGCGACGTGAACGATGCATTCTCTTCCGTCTCCACGGAGCGTCCCCGAGGCCCAGCTCACCTGCCAGCCTTTGTCGATCTTCTGGTTGAAGATGCCGTACTCGTACCGGATCCCGTAGCCATACCCAGCCAGGCCCAGCGAGGCCATGGAGTCCAGGAAACAGGCTGGGGGGGGGGGAAAGGGGAGGGCAAGCTTAATCAGAGGGGGACTCGACGTGACGTTTCCAATAAGGAGCGAGGAGAGGAGGGGGGGTGGCTCACCAGCGAGTCGGCCCAGGCCTCCGTTCCCAAGGCCGGCGTCTTCCTCCATGTCCTGGAGCTCCTCCATATCCAGCCCCAGCTGTGGAGCGACACGACGCTCATCAGTCTGCGCCGAAGGCTGAAGCTACATGGACATTCTACAGGTGTGGGTCTGAGTGTGTGTGTGGTGTGACTGTGTGTGTGCGTCACCTGGTATGTGGCCTCGTCACAGGCATTCTCCAGAGCCAGGTTCACCATCGTATTCTGGAGAGTGCGGCCCATGTAGAACTCCAGGGAGATGTAGTACACACGCTGAAGAGAGGAGACGAGGGAGGGGAGGGGAGGGGAGGAGAGGGGAGGGGAGGGGGAGTGGAGGGGGAGGGTAGGGGGAGGGTAGGGGAGGGGAGGGGGGAGAGGGGAGGGGAGGGGGAGTGGAGGGGGAGGGTAGGGGGAGTGTAGGGGAGGGGAGGGGAGGGGAGGGGGGAGAGGAGAGGAGAGGAGAGGGGAGGGGGAGTGGAGGGGGAGGGTAGGGGGAGGGGAGGGGAGGGGAGGGGAGGGGAGGGGGGAGAGGAGAGGAGAGGGGAGGGGGAGTGGAGGGGGAGGGTAGGGGGAGGGGAGGGGAGGGGAGGGGAGGGGAGGGGAGGGGGGAGAGGAGAGGAGAGGGGAGGAGAGGAGAGGGGAGGGGGAGTGGAGGGGGAGGGTAGGGGGAGGGTAGGGGAGGGGAGGGGAGGGGAGGGGGGAGAGGAGAGGAGAGGAGAGGGGAGGGGGAGTGGAGGGGGAGGGTAGGGGGAGGGTAGGGGAGGGGAGGGGAGGGGAGGGGAGGGGGGAGAGGAGAGGAGAGGGGAGGAGAGGAGAGGGGAGGGGGAGTGGAGGGGGAGGGTAGGGGGAGGGTAGGGGAGGGGAGGGGAGGGGAGGGGAGGGGAGGGAGGGGAGGGGAGGGGGGAGAGGAGAGGAGAGGAGAGGAGAGGGGAGGGGAGGGGGGTAGACAAGGAGAGGAGAGGATGAGGGAAGGGGATGAGGAGTGAGTCTGCACAATAACACGGCTACACGGACAGGACCAACATGAGGAGAGAAAAAGGCCTGAAACTGACCCACATCAAAGACAGACAGACAGCAACCCTGAGACTAAGATCCAGTCATGAGTCTGTGAGAATATGTGAACGCGGGCTTCACATGCATTAAGCTCTCTGGCCTGTGTAAAGGGATTTTATGGAAATGAGACAGTCAAGTCTGGGGTTTAGCTTTTGATGTTGGCATAGTATCTCTTCTCTCAGTATCTTTTCTCCTCAAAAAGAAATGAGCTGCTGGGACTGGCTGAAGGCTGGGGGTAGTGACTGCTGGTGGTGGTAGTAGGGGGGGGGCTAGGAGCCGGGGGCTGGGGTGACAGGGGGCTGGGGTGACAGGGGGCTGGTGGTGGTGGGGGGTCTAGGGGTCAGGGGCTGGGTTGACAGGGGGCTGAGAGCTGGGAGATAGGGGGCAGCAGCGATAGCTAGCTCAGGGGGTGTTACATAACAAGGCATTTGGACTCGGGGAGAAAATAGCACCAGTTGGGGTTGCCGTAAAGGTTACTGATGGCATGATATCTATTAATGGGGAAACATGCTGCGAGAACAGAGCTGGATCCAGAACAGATACACAGGACTGAAGCGTATTCACGGGAAAGAAAACACACCGTGTGATTTATGATGTTCACTTGCACTCCTCAGTGGCACAGAACAAGAGGAAATCATTTTGCATCCTCCTTCTCTATAGTCGTTCAGATATGAATTTCGACTACCTTTTTTTCGACTTGACATATGACAGCTAATTTCCTATAAGGCCCCGGCGCCATCCTGAAATGAGGATCGGCAGTTCTCATTATGCAGGCAGCCAATCAGGAATCAGCCACATGGAACAGACGGCACTGCAAGGGGTGCTTGTATCCTGGTTGACACGGGGTGTCAACAAAGAAAATCCAAATCGCTCCATTTCAGGCCTGTATTAGGATGCAGAGGATCCAAAATGCGACGAGATGTATTCATTAAGGAGTTAGTAAACGATTTCTATTAAGATATATCATAGTTCTGTAGTGACTCCTGTACAGTATAAAGTCTTGGAGTCCTCCCTTCTCGGATCAGTTTCTATGTTGACCTTTCTTGGAGGGTATAACTTTTGACCTTTCTGCTTAGGATACCAGAACCAGAGCTTGACCTTGGGCTAGGTGATAAAGTAGAATGTCAAGTTCCCCCTTATACAATATCGGGGATATGATGTCTGGAACCCTAAACCTGCCTGTAGGGCTGCGGTGAACCCGTCATGGTTGGCATGGACACATCTAGGACTGCGAAAAACATCCCTTCGAATAGGGAAAAGGAGGTTTGTGGCAGCTGCAGTTTCTGTTCAGGTAACTGTTGAGTCAGGGATTATACTGTAGAAGAGATAGCAGTGACAAAATATCCCTTCAGTGGAGAGGGGCACGTTTTTTTTATTGTCTTGGGTAGTACAGTAAGGCTGAGTTCATTCAGACCCTCTTGAGGAGGTGCTGTCTGGCATAAAGGCTACGTGCAATTCTTTCAAGCCAGGAGAGGAGGCGAGGGGAAGGTCAGGGACGAGGTTCACATTTCAACACAACGCCGACACGTCAGCACATCGCACTGATACTTCTGTAGGCGTCCGGGAACGAAACATCTCGACGCGGCCGGCGCTGGAAATCTGTTGTTGGGGTTGTCATGCCCAATTCCGACTTGAACTGGGATTGTGTCGTGACCAGGAGCGATTCTAGGATCAGACCTTTAGGGGGGCCTCAGCCCCCAATGAGAATGTGACATGGATACAGTGCCTTGCAAAAGTGTTAAACCCCCTTGCTAATAAATCACTTATTTCACTGGATAACAATTAATACGTTTATTTATTATTATGCAAAATATTGAATGAATAAAAAAACGAACAAAGTCCCTTTCTTCATGAACTACCAGCATCAAATGAAACCATAATGATGTGTCAACAATAAATAAACATTGTTTTAACACGTTAGAGCACTAAAACTTATTTAAGTTAATAATTCATAATAATTATTTTATTTTTATTGTTATTATTTTTATGGGTGCTGAGATTAAATTTAGGTGTGCTTGAGCACCCCTAAAAAGAGTTTAAAATCGCCACTGCTCGTTACTATCTTGTGAGTGTGGTGTCCGTTGGATCTTGTCAAGCAAGGTGTGTGTTCGCTTACCTGAAAACATAGCATAACCATCTGAGATACAGTCAGACTGTAAACTATTAACCAGGACTAGCATCTCCTTGACCAGAGTAGTATCTGGCCATTGTTTTATCTCAATATTTGTATTAAACACAAACTAGTCCTTTATTATTCATGTTACTATACCGTGTACTGTACTGTCCATCCGACAAAGTCTCAGGACGCACCTCTTCAACTTAATTTCGACTAACCGCTCGCTTGGCCTGAGATCCCCGAAAGTCGAACTTGGCAGGATACATTATGTGATTCTGGCAAGAGCGCACACAAATTGCACTTTGCTGCGCTATATAGTAGCTTACTATGTAATTTTGAAGTGTTTCATTGTAGCATATTATAATTGTTCCCCGTGCCTGGTAGCTGAGATGTGGTGCACTATTCCTGGTAATTACAGACCGCTCCTTGACTGACCACCGAAATACTGTTAAAACTATGTACTTCTGATCCTTGATTTTCTGCTGCCTGCCTTCTTTTGCATCTGTACTTCGCTTTGGGTGAAAGCGTCTTCTAAATGTAATAGTCAAGTAGGCTATTGAAATAGTCCCTTGGTGTAATAAATAATGAAATAATCGTAGGCCTTGTGAAGCCTTCTTGAGATTAATGACTTTGAAAGTACATATAAAAAACGTGATGTTCTCATCCAATCTGTCATTCAGTTGATGCCGTGTGAGCACATTACTTACTTTAGGATCTTTCTCGTAGTAGTACTGTTGAGTACGAATCCACCTGCCGACAAGGTGATCGCGCACGGTGTGTGCCAGGGCAAAGTAATAATCCCTTTTTGTCGCCACATTTCTGTCCTTGACCAGTGTGAAGTGGAGATGTCTGTTAAAATTGGTTTTTAAATCGGTAACATTTTCCACGCCGGCAAGACCTCGCACTGAAATCTGCTTCTTCTTATCGTGGTCTGACAACGGTTTCGACATGATGATACTAGGCTCTCGATTTCAGACAGTCAAATATCAGGCGTAACTCCCCTGGTCTTGTCTCTGCGCTACAGGAGTACCCGCAAATATAGGTCACGGTTGAGCATATAAAGAGGTACTTATGAATATTGAGTTCAAGGTGGGACCAATTCTGAACAGAGTTATGAATATGTAATTAATTTACAGTGTCGCTTAGGGTGTTCTAAGTGGTGTGCGGCTGGACCTATCCAAAAACTGAACATGTAATAATTCATCAAAACTATGCATGAATAAGCACAAATACAAACTAGATATCCTAACATAGTTTGGCTAGTAAGGCTAAAATACATAACATCCTCCATGTGCCACACTGGCACCTGAAAAAGTATTCGACTTGACACAATTAAACTACAACTCCCAGCAGGCCATACTCCCCATATTGGTGTCGGGGGCTCATGCACTGACCTAGGACCTGCTAACTGTACTGACGGCCCTCCCCCTTCTCCACTCTCCATTGTGAGGCAGCCAAGCTGTCATGGAGGCCCGATCCATTAATAGACACTATGACCCAGTCCCAAAGGCCATGATATTTGAAAAGCATGTGTTGATAATGTCAGATGCCACCAAACAACACCCATGGCACACTGCATAGGAGAAGGCATTCCTTTCGGTGACCTTTGATGCAGTGCACTAATTACCTTGGTTGACACAGTACATTCATGTTGTTTTAGGAGAACACAGGGGAAATTCAAATATGGGTTCAGTCTCTTCAAGTTGTAACTGAATTCAATGTTGAACGCAAAGGTCCATAAAGAAGACCACGTAAAAGAATGGCGTGATTTGTCGCATGCTTGAGTAACCTTTGTTGTGTGGTATGGGAGAGGGATAATGCAATTCTTTCAGCGCACACTTTGAGAGAAGGGCACAACCTGCTGGAAGGAGAAGGATAGTATCCTCTGAGGCATTTAAATGCCTAAACGGCTTACTATGCACAGTCAGTCCACCACAAGCTAAACCCTCACCCTTGACTCAACTCCACGGAAAATGACAATAAATGACTCTGAACGCTGACTATCTGTCACGCTTTCTGTTTCATTGGACTGAATCAGTCCACCCTGAATGCACATTAGTCACATGTTCAAATTGAGTTTGTGGAGCAGCTTCAGAATGTTCGAGACATCAGAAGAAGGAGGTCATGGGAAATGACCTCTTGACCCGGGGAAACAGGAAACGGGTCTGACACAACATTTTACTGAAACAACCCTGAAGTTTGGAAGAAAACAATTTAAAAGAGAGATAGAGGAAGAGAAAGAGAAAGAAAAAGACAGCAGAAAATACCGTCAAAGTGTGATTATTACAGATTCAATTCCACAAAGTTGGAAGACAATTTTTTCCTTATAGCACTGCAGCAGAATGTCAAGTGCAATAAAGATTTTTTTATGTAGTATTCATGCATGAAGCGCTTCAAAAATGAAATACACAAAGCCTGCAAGAGTTACTAGAGAGGAAAACCACACTGACAACCCCACCCTCAGGGAGTGTTGACAGAGAGAGAGAGAGAGAGAGAGAGAGAGAGAGAGAGAGAGAGAGAGAGAGAGAGAGAGAGAGAGAGAGAGAGAGAGAGAGAGAGAGAGAGAGAGAGAGAGACAGAGACACAAGAGAGAGACAGAGAGATGATAATTCGCCATCAACTGCACACATTATGATGCACCACTTTCTGGCAATTTGATCTATCTAAGCTCCCCCCAGAAAGAAGCAATGCCATCACCCAAACAGCAACAAACTGGGCCAAAGGGCAGAAGCGGCGAGGTGCTCGTACAGTAACGTTGGGCCTCAGCCTGGAAAAAGGAAACGTGACCACGGTGAAATCGCTCAGCAAAACGGAAACAGAACAACAGGCTGCTTTCAGGGGACAGAAGCCCCGTGCAAATCGTCACCAGATGCGATGGCATACCTGACAGGGGAAGGACAACTTCAATTTTGAAGTCTTTTGAAGTCATCTTCATAGATACGGTATATAGTTTGATGCTATAGGAAGAATTCGATTTGGTTAGTTTGAAATCTTTACTCTAATAGGATAAGTATCACTGGTTTGGATTGATTCAGCTCTCCAGTTACAGCCTCCCCAACGCTTTCGATGGAATAGCTGTCCCGTGGTCTGTTGGAAAAGGCAAGTTCTATCTAGGTTGCCTAGTTGTAGTATCAATGGTGGCACAGCCTGCCATACCCTTGAAGTATGTCTTAGATCAGATAGGGCTGTGTTGTTTTTCAACTGGGTGTTTTCTTGTACTTCTGTGTTAAGGTGGAGCAGGAAGTGCATTTAGGAAGCCACGCGCCTCGCTGAAAGAGGAACAAAACTCTCAGGTCGTCGAGGGGGGAGCCGAGCTGCTGTTTGCGAGGCTTGCCGACCGACACATCAAAAGACGCCAACCGGAAGGGTGTCAGAGTCCACAGGTTCAGCGCTGCTCACCCTCGACACTGCTCGGTGGCACGGAGAGACAGAAGTACGGAGGGGACGGAGAGAGAGAGAGAGCCAGGGAGAGAGAGAGAGAGAGCGAGAGAGAGACAGAAAAGAGGCATCTGAATACGGAGGCCATGAAATTGGATCAGCCGGCGACCGTGGAGGAGCTCACGGAGGCCTGCGTCAAAGCGTTTGGTCAGGAATCCCTGCGGCGTCTCCTCTGTGTTTGTCTCTGCGATCGCACGACACCCCAACGATTGTTTCCTTCTGTAGCCTGCTTACCGTATTGGACGTGTTCGTTCTTCTCTGTCTTCGTGTCATCCTTTCCTGAGTTGAAAGGATTTACAGTCGTGAGTTTGTGAGTGTCACGCGTGCTTCTCTCCTTGGTTGGTGTAGATGAGGAGGGAAGGTTGGAAGATGTGTTCCTGGTCAGAATGTTCCTTACCATGCATCCGTGGTATCTCTCGTCCACTGACCTGGCCAAGAACCTCTCCGACAAGTATCCTTTCCGCTGAGGGCGATGAATTGACTTGCCACTGGTCTCCCAGTCATCGACAAAACAGTCTTTCTTTGTACATCTTAAATCGAATTGTGTGGGATTCTGATGTTGTCTGTGTGTTGTTGTTGTCCTAGAGGTTAGAGGTTAGAGTCTAGTGTTTTGAAAGCAGTAAGTCATTTGTTTGTCAAGCGGGTTGTAATGGGATTTAGAAGCTTTATACCCGATAGACCGGCTGTGCCGTTGTGATCACCTTAACCACACCTATAGAGCTCTGGAAGAACACTGCACCCCTAAAGTGAGGTCGCAAATCTGTCATCTCATTAAGTAAGTTTTGAACAAAGAAGCATAGACACACTTGTTTTGTTTGGTAGTTGGGAGGAAAATTCTGAAGCTGGCAGAATTCTGAAGCCCCCCCCCCCCAAAAAACAAACAAAAAAAAAACATGATTTGGCTCGGCCAAAAGAAACCAAGCAAATTATCTGTCTGCTTCGAGGCTATATATTCAGCGGTCATTTCATTTTGCTCATGGTGATGTGAAATCGCCATGAACACACACACACACACACACACACAGAAACAAGTGGTCTAGCCCCTGTAGTCCTTCCACTCGATTTCTCCAGATCTCTTTGTGTTGCTACTGAAGGCATAATATAACCAGCACTGATGTCATAAATGGTGCATGAATGACTTCCAGCCCCTCTGCCCTTGGGCCAGCCAGCACGGCTGCTCTGCCTGCCTGCCTCCTCCTGCCTCCCAGCGTCATTCTCTATCCGTTTTTATTCTCTCTCTCTTTCGGCCTCTTTCTACCATCCCCCCCCTCTCTCTCTCTCTCTCTCTCTCTCTCTCTCTCTCTCTCTCTCTCTCTCTCTCTCTCTCTCTTTCGCCTTCTCCCTCTCTTTCTCCCTCTCCCTACCCCTTTCTCCTTCTCGTCCTCCCTCTCTTTTCTCTCTCTCTCTCCCTCTTTCTCTCTCTCTCTTTCTCCCTCCTCTTTCTCTCACTTTCTCCCTCCTCTTTCTCTCTCTTTCTTCCTCTCTCCCTCTTCCCCTCCCTCTCCCTCTCTCTCCATAAGGTACTGGATCAGTGAGTTCCCAGCAGAGTTTGACCTGAACCCAGAGCTGGCGGAGCGCATCAGAGGCCTGAAGGAGAGCCTTGGCGGGCGGGGAGATGAGCAGGAGACCAGCCTCATCAACATCGACAGTGTGTGAGTACCGCACATCCATTCGCCGGCATAGCCAGTGAGACAGCCTCCACACGGCTCAGGAAGAGCTGGCAGGGAAAACGTTTGGAAATGCAAAAATATCCTCCAGTCTCGAGTCTGGCATCCTCTCCCCTCGTCGAAGGCCGTCGTTTGAGTGGAGAAAAGACTTGGGCCAGAGGAGCCAGTGTGACTTCAAGAAGAGGAAGACTTCGCTCCTGTTCGATCACCTGGACTCGTCTGAACTTGCCGAGCACCTCACCTACATGGAGTATAAGTCGTTCTGTAGGATTCTGGTGAGTGGCCAGCAGGGGGCTCTATGCGCTTGCATGCTCCGTGCCAGATGACATGGCTTGTGCTTGTCTGCGTGCACGCTGTCGAGCGTGTGTGTATGTGTTTGTGTTTGTCAACACATCTGTGTATGCAGAGATGTCTCTTACCCCAGACTCGCGATCTTCTCATTCCAGTTCCAGGACTACCACAGTTTCGTGATGCATGGCTGCACGGTGGACAACCCCATCCTGGAGCGCTTCATCACCCTCTTCAACAGTGTCTCCCAGTGGATCCAGCTAATGGTCCTGAGCAAGCCCACCGCCCCCCAGCGAGCCATGGTCATCTCTCACTTCATCAGGGTGGCCCAGGTGAGACCTTTACGGCAAGAGAGAGACTGGTCCGGAGGGCTCGAGACACTTCCCTTCTCGGAGAAGGGAGAGTCGATAGCCTTCCTAGCTTGTAGGCCGGTGAGTCGGCGGCATCGAGTGGGCTCCGAGTGACAAGGGTCACCCCCCCTCCCTGTCCGTTTGTTCCGTCTGTTCTTCTGTGCGTCCGTCTGTCCGTCGCAGAGGCTGCTGCAGCTGCAGAACTTCAATACCCTAATGGCGGTGGTGGGAGGCCTTAGCAACAGCTCCATCTCCAGGCTCAAGGACACGCAGGCCCACATCAGCGCCGACGTCCAGAAGGTAGGACAGACATACCCGCTAGGGATTCGACCGGCCGCCACACGCGGGCCAGAAGGAGGGGATATTTACAATTGGCTAATTGCTCGTTAGCGCCGGCCGTTTACCGGTGTGACCTTTCCGAAACGGGGTGACGTTCATTTGACTGAATTAAGCCATGGGGGATATTGCAACTTCTAATCGACGCCTTACCCATTTTCTAATCGCCTCCACTCAAGATGGAGTCCAGCTGGGGTTGACACAGCGAACTCTCGTCTTTGCTCCTCTCAGGTGTTTGAGCAGCTGGTGGAGTTGGTCACGTCCTGCGGGAACTACAGCCGCTACCGCCAGCGCTTCTCCCAGAGTGGCGGCTTCCGTTTCCCCATCCTGGGCGTGCACCTCAAGGACCTCATAGCAGTCCACGTGGCGCTGTCGGACTGGGCCGACCCGGAGAAGAGCCGGGTAAACTTGGCCAAGACCCAGCAGTTGTATGCCATCCTGCAGGAGTTGGCCCAGATCCAGACCAAGCCACCCAGCATCGATGCCAACCCTGACCTGCTGAACTTGCTCCTGGTTGGTTGTTGGTGTTGACTTGATTCGACACCCTGAGCTTGACTGAGGGGTCAGACTTCGTAAACAGTACACGTTCTATTACAGGTTTGAGTTATCTCTGTGTGTGTTTGATACCTCTCAGGTATCTCTGGACCAGTATCATTCAGAAGAGGAGATATATCAACTGTCTTTGCAGAGGGAGCCACGGAGCGTCAGACCAGTGGTAACCTGGACACAAACGCATACATTTCATAGTTTGTTTGCTTGTCACATACAGAGACACATCACTTGTCACCAGGGTGCTGGGCTGATAATACATGCTATTCCACAGTTCGGTAGATATGCCATGTTCTGTCCTTTGGCAAGAAAACGTTCTCAATACACACACACACACACATTTACATTTAGCAGACACTCTTATCCAGAGCGACTTACGAGTAAGTAAGTACAGGGACATTCCCCCTCGAGGCAAGTAGGGTGAAGTGCCTTGCCCAAGGACACAACATCATTTTGCACGGCCGGGAATCGAACCAACAACCTTCTGATTACTAGCCTGACTCCCTAACCGCTCAGCCACCTGACCCCCATACACGCACACAATCAAACCGCATTCCCTCACACTACATGTATTTTCACCTTCACATGCATGCTTTGAATATTGCATGTAATATTTTCTGTAGGCGGTAGTGTTACTCTCCAGGATTGGCCTTCTGCGAGGCGTAGACAACATGACCAACTCGTGTCAGTGTAAGTGTCACAAGTGTGAATGAAACGTTGTGTCTTTGTTGGTCTTGTTCCAGTCTGTTCCTAGTCCATCTGTCATAGAGCAGTGGGCCACTTCTGTGAGGCCGAAAGCAGACCCTGCCATCATCAACAGACACATCGAGAAGATGGTGGAGGTAGGAGAACAATCACCGGAGTCTCACGCAGAAAACCCAAAGCAGGCGTACGACGATGTTGTGAAGGAAAGGCGAAACGTTTGAGATGTTTCGGAAAGGTCAAAAGTTCTCACTGGCTGCTTTCTTTGCAGTCCGTGTTCAAGAACTTTGACACAGACGGAGACGGCCACATCACTCAGGAGGAGTTTGAGATCATCCGGACCAACTTTCCATACCTCTCCGGGTTTGATGAACTGGATAAGAACCAGTGAGTGGAAATGCCTATCCTGCTTTCAAAAGAAAGGAAAATAACCGAAACAATGCACTGTAAACATGCTATTCGTGACCTGTATCGACCCTCGTGTTGTCATAGGACAAGGTGAGTATACAGAATGTTACACGAGGGTTGAGAGGAGTCGTCCTGGTTGGATCCATAGGTCAGAGAGAATCTTCTTCAGGTAACACGATTCACGTCTCTGTCGAATCCCTACCCCTTCACCTCCTGCCCTCAGGGACGGCCAAATTAGTCGCGAGGAGATGATTGACTACTTCACCAAAGCCAACTCTCTGCTTAACAGCAAGATGGGTTTCATTCACACCTTCGTAGAGATGTCCTGTTTCAAGCCTGCATTGTGTACCCATTGCTCTGGTGTGGTGAGTAAAATGCTGTCAGAAAATGTGGTACTTTATTACTACTATGTGTGTAAGGGCATTTTAAGAATTGCTAAGTATTTTACTCAGTCTGGAAACCGCTCAGGAACCATTTATGAGTGAACAGGAAAGTGGTGAGACTCAAAACCGAGAAAAACAATAAGGAAGGTGTTGTGTTTTTACGTGTGTAATTATGTGGGCAACTGTGAAACTGTGTCCAAAAGAACGCCTTCTCATCACATTTTCCAAAGACCTCCACCCAAACGCAGTCTATTTCCTGTTTTAACTTCCTCTACTAAAGTTGAATTGAAAGACGACAGGAAAAATATATGGCCGTGCTGAAGTGGAGGGTAGTTTTAGGTGAAAATGAAATTGGATCTGGAACCATCCAGGATAAGATTGTCTAGTCTGTAGGAACATACATAAAACAGTCACTGTGATTCTGTTTCAAAGTACTGTAGAACTGCTTTAAGTGATCCAAGGCATACAAGCCTTCAGTATGTCTGTTTTGTGTTTCTTCTTTTTCAGATGTGGGGCTTTTACAAACAAAGATATAAATGTAAAGGTACAGTAATCTAATATGCTATTAATAACGGTGCATTCAGTTAACCTTAAAAGTACAGGAATGGAAATGGTGATACTTTTCTTATTGTGCACCCCTCCTCTTGAATTGCACAATTATAGAACGTCATAGCTGTGAGATACATTCTGTTCATCCAGGCAAATGTGTTTGTTTTGGTTGTTTGTGCATGCATCATGTGAGAGTCAGACTGTGATTTAAGGCGCATTGGCCCTTTCGGCCTGCTTTTGGTTTCATTAGCGTGAGAACCGAATAAGGGTCCCTGACAAAATACGTCACTGTCCAAATATGAAACATGTTGGATATGAACTGTACCCGTACTTATGTCGGCTGACTGCATGTTATACCAAACCAGTATGGCCATCAAGCCTCCCATAGTGCTCTCAGATCGAGTAGCCCACCCATGACGTACCCATCATTATCTTACCCCCCTTGTAGCTTGCGGGGTGAGTTGCCACAAAGACTGCCGCCGCCACCTCACCGTCGAGTGCCGCAAACGGACAAAGAGCGTCAGTCAGGACGGCCGTTTCTCCCGCCGCTGCCGGTCCTTCAGCGTCCCCGCCGTGGCCGACCCGCCTCCCGCCGTGACCAGCACAGGTGACCCTGCGTTGTCATCAGATGGGTTTTGGGGCACGTGTGGTTCGCTTCCGGTTCTCTCTCATTCGGTTCAGGGCGAGAGGGTGCGGTCCTCTGCCAGTTCGATGTATATCTTCAGCTCCGGGCGGAGGCATAAACTTGCTGTCGCCTCGGGTTCATTCACTGCTAAGCCGTTTTCTCTTACCTTCATAATGAAATCGGCCTGAAAGAAGGTGATTACGTTTCTCGCTCTGAGATCAAATAGCTTGTGCCTCTGACAATCACCTCATACAGACTCGCGAGGAACCCAGTTAGACAGGCCTACAGGAGACAAGTTACCATAGTTACCACCACTTATGTGTTCGGCTTTCTAGATGGTGGGAGTGTGTTTTTCATTTTTCTTCTTTTTTTTGGGGGGGGGGGGGGATTCAAGCCACTCTCATAACGTGGTTGATGTGAGTGTGTGAATACGAAGCCCTCTTTTCATTTTCTCCCACAGTCGTGTCTGAGGCGGATGACGAGGTGTTTGATGTCCATCTTTGATGAGGAGAAAGGAGGGCTTGGAGGCCAGCAGGGCGTGGAGTGGACGTGGACACTGTACCGTACTGAAGGAGAACGAATGGCGGGAAAGGATAATGTCATGTTTTCAAAGTCGTGAAAAGAGTCATCTCGCTGAAGCAACTCCAGGACGCGAAACCCAGAAAACTCTGAAGAGATTTTCTGAAGGACGCCTGAAAAAATGTTTCAAAGCTTTTTTTCCCCCCGATTTTTGAAGTCTCCATGGCTAGTGCTTCGCTTGCATATACCTATACTTTACAAAGCCACAAAATACACATTCAGCCTTTCTGAAAATTGCTACTGTAGCTAAGGTGAAGATTTACAGTTGGTATGTTAGTAGGGATATGTAGTCACGATACCTCACCACTGAAGCCTGCTTCTGTCTGTTGACGTGGTTCTTCTCCACTAGATGATGCTGTTTGTGCCCCACCTCTCCTCGAGTATTTTTGTGATGTTTAGCATTCTGCAGCGGTTCTCCCTTCCTAGCGCTGCCTTTGTTGTATTCCATGGACCGTACGCATCTGTAAGGTGTCAGACACATCTATCAGCGCTTTTGTATCACAGGACCCGCTGCTGTGGTAATGTGGGAGATTAAAAAGTAACGCTTTCCTCAACACCAAGTGAATTATGCTTGGTGGAAAAAGTGCAGTGTTTATGAAAAATACGTATAGAAAAATGCAGGTGGAAACACTGTATAAAGGCCGGAAGCAGCACAGCCACAAAATATATGGTTTCTGTATGCCTTGTGTGGGAGGGAGGCCTCATTACCTTGTATCTTTGCGCTCCCTGGAGAACAGCATTCATTTACTCAAAGCAGACATCTCAAAGATTCTAGAAGGTAGTTCTGATATTCTCTTGCGGACAAAAGATAATCTGAATTGCAATGCCCTAGCCCAATATACCAACTGACGGCTCACAGCAGAATGGGGAAAGGCCATTGAATACCACAGACATGCACGTGAACATGTTGCAGCATGCTCGCTTTCTTTTGTTTTTGTAAACGTTTCGTTGTTTCATTGATATTAAACTCAAATCATTTGTGCTGTCCCTGGTATGTTCTGGTTTGTTTCTAAAATCATCTGAGGTTATCACAGAGAAATGCCTGACCTTGTCACTTTGTATTAGCCGTGGAAGTAAATGTAGAGCTGTTTTTGCAGAGCTCCGCCAACGAGGGGAGCAAGTAATGTAAGCTAATTGTGAATGTCAATGATGAGAAAAGCTTGATTGCGTGTCTTTCTTATTCAAACATTAATTCAAGCGATTGGCTAACATAACATATTCCAGCAATTTTAAACGCCTTGAATGTGGCTTAATGAAGTGACACGTAGACTGAAAGTCCACAAAGGTGTTATAGTCCTCTATGGCAACGCACATGTAAGTTTGATACCGAATGATCATGATTGGTCCAACTGCTGTTGACCGCGCCCTCAACCCGATACCCAAGCATCTCCACCGGTGAGTCGGGGGAGTGATTCGACAGCATCCAGTGCGCTAGAGGAGGACCATTGTCGGATGCGGGGATTCAGGTGGGTTGGATTGCATCCTGTACTCCTATCTGAAGCCCGTTCATTAGGGAGAGAGTGGAAGTCTGTCGCATTTCACCTCCTCTCATTCTCATAGAGTACAACCCGAGGATTCTGCAACCACAAAGAGGATAATCAATCACGCGGTGTTCGTAAATTGGAACGCCGAATAATGCACAGGTAAGGATGTTGTTTGCTTTCCTCGGGAATTGTTCTTCGGTCATGTGAAAATGCTGTCAAAGTGTTGCGGTAGGTTGCACGTTGGTTTACCGGAGAGACCCGGGGTCGTTTCGCAGTGTTGACGGACCTTACGAGACAACAGTATCGGTAAAGAGAAGGATGCTGCTGCTTCGCCAATCGTTCACACGTTGTCTGCCACGGAGCACATTAGAATTGTTTTCTAACCACGGATTTGAGCTAAAGAATACCTCTCTGTGTTGACTGTGTTCACGTGAGCGAGAAGGTGAGGAGAGGAGGGGAAAGGGGTTATCCAATTCGGAAGCGGATAAAGGGCGCTATAATTGCATGATGCGGGTTAAGGTGGATAGGCGATTGCCCGCAACTAGAAAAAAGATTCCTACCACGAAATGATGACCACACTTGGTACCTGAAAATGCGGGTTTTTTTCTTCTTTTTTTTAAACAAGCGGTTGCACGCGCCGTAGATGGCACATACAGCTGATCTACCTTGTCTCTGTGGCCGGTGACCCACAATCGCCTTAATGTATTCAGTGCCATATGTTATCTCTGTGAAGCCTACAGTATCGGATTGGGAATCGGAGGATCACAAAGGCAGCCTGATAGCAAGGTATTGTCAACCGTCCAGGACTGTCAGTCCGTGACTTGTCGTCACCCTTATCCCACCTGCACTTCACGCAGATGATGCTCTCCACACTAAAACAGTAACCATCTCCAGTCACCCGAGTGAAAACAGCCACGACGCTGATGTACGGCTACAGCATAGGCTCAAATCAGAGGAAAGCTCATCAGACCTCGCACAAGTTAATGTATCATTATTCACCTAAATAGGACAGAATTGCTTTCTGTAAACAATGCAGCAGAGTGGTATAAGATATGCTGCCCCAGTGTCTCATTGTCACAACCCTGGCTGTAAGGCAGTGAAGACTTGGGCACCAGGCACGAGTTAAAGGAATGCTAAAGTAAAACACAAAATAACTGAGGAAACATATATACATATACATTTACATTTTAGTAATTTAGCAGACACTATTATCCAGAGCGACTTACAGTAAGTACAGGGACATTCCCCCCAAGGCAAGTAGGGTGAAGTGCCTTGCCCAAGGACACAACGTCATTTGGCACGGACGGGAATCGAACTTGCAACCTTCTAATACTAGCCCGATTCCCTAACCGCTCAGCCACCTGAATCCCCTATACCCCTATACATACATATGATACACACACGGTCAGTCAGTAGGTGGTCTTGGTCAGCCTTTCTCAGCCTTTCTCAACCCTGGTCCTCGGGACCCCCTGCCCTGCATGCTTTAGATGTTTCCCTCTTCCAACACACCTGATTCAAATGGATGGGTCGTCATCTAGCTTAGCAGAAGCCCGACAACGATTATTCCTTTGAATCAGGCGTGTTGGAAGAGGGGAAACATCTAGAACATGCAGGACAGTGGGGTATGGTGGACCAGGATGGAGAGAGGCTGGTCGAAGTGATCGGGTGAGCGTGTCAGAGTGTGGGATGTCGGAGGGCATTCGAGACGGAAAAGATCTGGCGCGTTCTCCCTGAGGTACGAGGAAACCACGGCTTTTAAAGAGGCCCAGTCCCATTGGGCCAAGGTGGAACCTGTCAATAGTAACAACTTCCTCCCCCCTCCTCCCCCCATCCTGCAAGCCAAAGCCCCAATAGAAGCAGAGAGCTGCAGACAGAGGGAGAAGGCCTCGTCGGGCGTTTACATAATTGCTTCGTGTAAACAATGCGGCAATATAAGATAACAATGTCACAGGAAGTCTCTCTGGTGTCTCCGACTTTTTTGTGGCGGGGGTGGGGTGGGGTGGGGGTGGGGGGTCGAGTGTCTGTGTGTTCACACTCATTCTCTGTCATCTGCCATCATGATATTGTAGTGCTCTGGGTAGTGTGGCGCTCTGGTACCATCTGTTGTCCTCGGGAACATGGTTGCCTGGGAAGGCTGGGGTGTGCGTGCTTCCGGGAGGATTCTACAGTCATATCGAATCAAACGTTACTCCCATGACATCCCACCAATCAGGAGCAAGTTCTGTCTAGGCGCCATAAGGGCATTGAGCTTTGGATAGACCCCCCCCCCCCACCACCAGTGAGTTTCTACCCAAATAAATAAAATAAACAGTCATTTCTGAAACGTATTTCTGAAAAGCTGTCGGGTAACGTAAAAAGTACACTTCTTTTTATCTTTGTGCCACCTGTGTTTTACTGAAACGGGATTGAAAAATGGAATGAGAGGCGAATGTGTGTGGCAGTACTTGGTTTTTCAAAATTGGTTTCGGTCCCCTGCAAAATGCTCGCACTCAGAGCACATCAATCAGCATGCACTGAGTGTGTTTGAGTGTGTGTGTGCGTGTACACACTGGCAGTCCTCGCGTGGAGCTCTCATGTGTGCTGCTGTGGGTCACGTGGCTGCCTCTCCATCATGCCCTGCCCCAAGGTCGTGTCCACAGCCGATGTGCGGTGGCCCCTGGTCCCCTCCTCTCCTGGCCCCGGCCCCGGCCCTGGCACAGGGACTGGGAGCCCTCTGCCCAGTCCCCGCCTGTGCCCCACACCCCGCGGTCCCACCACCGCTGCCTCTAATCAGGCCTGACGCGTGACTCAGCCGCATGCCAGCCGCACGGCAGAACAGGGATGATGAGGGGGGAGGGGGGGGGAGGGAGAGAGGGAGGGAGGGAGGGGGGGGGAGATGGCGGAAGGTCACCATCGAGATCTTTGTTTTCCTTCCCACACCTTGGGGGACCCGGGCTCGGGTTATTTATTCGCGAGGCAGTCGACTCTCTTGCACTTTGCTCGCTGACTGGAATGAGTTGTTGAATGCCCACGGCGCCTGATGTACGGAGTCTCTCATAGGCCCGTGTTGCAAGGCAGGGACGTAGGAGCCAGAGGCTCGTCGCCACGCAGTCCACTGTTGTGTTCAGTTGCCATGTGGGCCAGGCCGCCATTCTCAAGAGATCCCACTCGGAAGAATGGACGTATGTATGTGTATCTATAGTAGAACACTGGGGTTGACATTGGAGGTGTCTGAATGAAGAAAGTATGACTTATGATAGCGTTGCTATTGCTTATCCGAGTGTTACGGTGAATGACTCACAATGTTTGCTCGATGTTTGAATCGGAGAATCCGAGGGGAGGAGGACTGTGAACGATTGTAGGAGCGAAAAATGTTCTCCGTGCTGCCCATGGATGTTAGCATTCCGTGAATCATAATGTCTGCAGACAAGGACAAGTCTTTTGGCATTACATTACTGTATGTCCTTTGTCTTTATTTGTATGGGCTAGAGTTATACAATTCATGATGTCTCAAACTACAATCTGAACATGTTACAAATCTTAAAATAAAATGAGGGACCCTCATTATAAAATAATACAT
>NC_085044.1:5097267-5179767 GCF_963692335.1 Osmerus eperlanus | reverse complement strand
ATTCTCACAACCTCTTTATACGTGAATGTCCACCTAGTCATCTTAGCCCAATCTATGTATAATACATTTACATTTACATTTAGCAGACGCTCTTATCCAGAGCGACTTACAGTAAGTACAGGGACATTCCCCCCGAGGCAAGTAGGGTGAAGTGCCTTGCCAAGGACACAACGTCATTTTGCACAGCCGGGAATCGAACCGGTAACCTTCAGATTACTAGCCCGACTCCCTAACCACTCAGCCACCTGACTCCCCATAATACAAAATGATACTGTATGTACAAATGACAGAATACAGATCTAGACTGACAACAATTTGCCAAATAACCATACTTTGATAACCTTTTCAGTTTGGTAAATGGCTCCTATGGTAAATCAAGATCAATAATGAAGATACAAACCCTGATTTAGGCATTGTGTGCTGTCAGTGGCATATTCATGTTTTCAGTGTTAACATTTCAAACGCATCCTCACAATGTCTCCCCTGTGAATGCTGCACCGCCAGTTACCTTTCAGCTCAGGGATGTGAACGTTGAATTAATTAGAACAGTAGTTTGTGTTTCACCCAGCTCTGCATACATTTCTTCTCTTTCGAATGTTGCAAGAATTTCTTTCGCAAGTCTCTTAATCCGTGCCCTGTGCAGTGAACCGTACTGCAGGTTGTGCACGCAACTAAATGAACTACAGTGAACTACAACTACAGTACAGTTACTGTACCAAAGGCTGTAATGGTGTCAACATGACCAAAATATTGACAGCGTTGCCTGTCGGGGTCTGGCTGGTCGCTGGTCGCTGGTCGCTCCCCATCCTGTCTGGTGTTGGCGGTTGTCGTGTGGGAGACGATGTGCACAATTGCGATGTTGCATCTCTGCATAGGGAATGCAGACTCTAAGTATCTTAGATGTACAGGTTGTATGACTGTGAAGTACTTTCCTAAGAGAGTAGGGGCAGGCCTTCTCTTTAGCAATTTTCTTTACTGAAATGTTCCAAAGGAATGATATGGTCAGGATATGGTCAGGTATTAGAATGAATACTGTGTATATATGGGACAATTGTGTGCAAGCCCCCACACATTTGGTATTCTCGAACACCGAGATATATTAGATATAGAATAGAATACTAAACAGAAGGGAAACGTGATAAATCGAAAGTACGAATGGTAAATATTCCTGCAATTCAGATTTTGAATCCGTCAGAGGAGTAAATCGTGACAGTGGAGGGAAAACAGATTTCTAGTCGGCCATGTTTCTCCCTGCTATCTCTTCTTCTGTGGTTCTTTGTGCCCAGTGAGTGCATCCTTGGGAAGATCTCTCATAGAATTAGAATAAAGATGTTTAAATGCATGGCCCTCTCTCTCTCTGTGTGTGTGTGTGTGTGAGTGTGTGCGTGTGCGTGTTGAGTCATCAAAAAGCCCTTTCTCAATGTTCAACAAATGTTGATGTTTTGGGAGACAATGTGTAGATCTTTGTATTGGAGTCAGCATTGGATTTCCCTGGGAGCCAGCAGCACATGAATAAACTCTCGTTAGAACTATAGCGAGGAGCAGCTTTGGCTGTGTGACTCATATCTGCTTCTCTCATTTGGAATTTAAATCGGATGTGTTTGGATATTTTCCTCTCGAGTTTTTTTTAAATGTATTTGGCATGTCGACTTTTCGTCATTCTTATGAGTCGAGAGTCCTCAATAAAAATAGTATAAAAAGATCATTGTTATTAAATTGCACATGACCTTACTATTTTCTCTATGTGGCGTCTAAGTAAGAAAACATCCTGACAAAGTGTTTTAATAGTGCCATATCTCTCTTGTCAAGTTATCTTTATGCCAAATGTGTCTGAATGGTAAGGTCATGTCCAAAATGTCATGCAAAATCCAAATATGAAACGAAATCGAAGGCACACAAAAATTAAAAACGTTAACTGTGTCCTACATGGCTCCCAAGGTGAATCTTCTGAAAACCCACCCAAACACCGTTCTGCTAATTGTGTCTGTGTACAAAGCTTCCTCTGGAAGATGAGTAAGCAGTTACTCTACAAACGCCAACATGTTCCATCTGCAAGATTAAGACTTGGACCTACTGGGAGCGTTTTTTCAGTGAGCACTGAGCTGTCTGAAATACAGGGAGAGAGTAGGAGAAAATGGATATATTTGGATATGAGGACCGGCTAATTAATTCACTTGTCCCCTGCTGTGTTAGTCTAACCTGTTTTAATTGGTTAAATGAATTGTACGGTGAAATGAAATGTTATTGTGAAATATTAATGTTAAGAGTACAAAACGCTTTTATTTGATGCTGCTGATGAAAGAGGAGTTGCAGGAGAAGGAATTCAGTGCATGCTTCGATATCAGAACGCTCCCAGGTCAACTTTGGCAGTGTGTGTAGAGGTGCCTGTGTGCGTGTGTGTGTGTGTGCGTGTGTGTGTGTGTGTGAGAGAGAGAGAGAATAAGTCATACCTATCAGACTTGCACTAGCAATAGCTCCTGTACTGAACAAAACACACACGCCTGCAGGGAGAATCAACAATGAATATACAGTAACAGAACTGTTTAGAGACACTGTACGGGGAAGAAACATAATTTCCTCTCGCCCATGCTGCGAGGTAGGAAAGTTATTTTGTCAATTAATTTAGAATGTCAAATATACTTCTGCATTTTTACATCCCTACATCCCCATCCTCTACATCAATTGATTTTTCTTCATCAATCATTACTTACTGTTGCAAACAAATAACCTAACACATTCACACCAAAATGAGTTGATGTTGCAGTTCCCGAATGAACCTCTTTGGCATCTAGCCTTTCTAAATTCAGACATCATTTGGCATCATTTCTTCTAAATTCAGATTTCGCGAGTGATGTCAAAGTACACGCTAACCCTAAGAGCAACATTACAGTGATGCGCATAAATTGTTCACATGTACTTCAAAAGTAAGGCACTCAAAAAGCAATACTTTCCATTACAACGAATCAGTTAATCTTTTCAACATTCCATCAGAGGTTCTGACTAGAGTATGTCGACAACAGCAATATTAACACTTCCATCCATTCATTCAGCAGATGGCTCTACCCACAGCGATGCAGAAAACGTATTAAATGTATAAGGTAATGTAATGTTAATGTAATGTAAATGTAATAAGGTGCTGAAGATGATCAAGGAAAATAAGTGCACAGTCGAAACCGGATTACAGTGGCTAATGCCAAGGAACCACCCTGCATTACTAGACACAGTGCGATAAACACCTCATATCTCAATTACAACATCACAGAAAGGTCAATATTCATGTGGTCACTTTGCAAGTGGAAGTTCCAACAGTTCCTCAGTGATTCTTTTCAACTGTTTTATCTGCAAAGCGTTCAAAGTCAGTCACTGCTGCATAATAAACAATTGAATGTGTCTTTCATCCCAGTCATACAGTATAACCTTGGTATGATCAAATCTGGACATAAAAAAACCCCAGACAAAGACTGGATTATAATTCTTTCACTTTTCTGCATTTTAGACATTGTTAGGTGCGACATGAAATGCACTGGAAACACCGTATCTAGTTCAACGTGATTAGGAACTATTAAAGCCTCTAAAAGCCAACACTGTTATTGTACCCTTGCAGTACTCCGCTAATGTCATGGCTTGGATATCTACGAGGCTGACACACCCCATGTCATGCGCCAGGAAAGTGAAATCCGCAAACTGCGAGGAAAACGTACTGCTAACGTACGATACACGTTTCGAAAAAAAAGACGCTTGTTTGGATCAGAATCCATTTTGGATGCCGCAGGAGTAGTTATAACTGTGCGTCTCACTGCGCTTCTGTACTTCAGTGTGTGTGTGTGTGTGTTATAGTGAACTACTTATTCATGTGGATTGTCTGGAGAGTAAATGCTTTTAGCCCCGGATCCTCTGACTGGATGAAGAGCCCCCGGAGTCTGTTTAATCTTGCTCTTGGGCTGTTCAGATCTGTCTCTTGGAAGTAAACACACGGTTTTCAGAATGTCAGGTCGAGACAGGAGACACTGGCAATTGGCATGTTTCTACCCCCACCAGAACAGAGTGTCAGATTATTGTCATTGAGCTGTTGTGTTAAATCACCAAGGCAAACTCCTAAGGCCAGAGTGGATGTTGTGCATTTCAAACCCCTCACACAATGACACAGTGCAAATAAAGATGGAACGGATTCCCGCTGAAAGACATTGATGATACCAACAAATAGGGCACATCATATCATCGGTGGCGTCTGTGAGACAGTGGACAGGGTGTGTGTGTGTGTGTGTGTGTGTGTGCGCGCGCTGGGAGCAATCAGCAGCCAAGGTTGAACAGACCGAGAGCGACAGCAGGCTGGAGTCTCCAGCACACCAGCCACCCACATCTCCTCTTTGTGCATTTATTCTATCTGGTGTGCTTCCTCCCCCCACCCCCCCCTCCATCCCTCCCCCTCCATCCTCTCCTGCCAATAATCACAATAGCGCTCACACAAGAGGATATTTTGTGTGTGCGCGTGTGTGTGTATGCACTGAGAGTGCTTTCAAGTGGGCCTGCGTCAATGCTACCGTCGGGGATCAAAAACGAAAATGCATTTCGTTTATGACATGCCGATCCTCGGTCTTTCCTCGTCTGGGAGAAGACCCTTTCGTCGAGGGGGGGGGGGAGACGAAGCCGTGGGATGGAGCCTCTGCTTAGCCTCTCCTCTGTCGTCGGAAGGGGCCCGTTTTGGGGAACCGAGGGCGACCGCAGCGCGTCCGGAGACGCTCTACCTCCTCCTCGCCGGGGACGGCGGTTCGGGGTCGGAGGACGAGGAGCGGCACGCGCCGCCGCCTGCGAGCGCGGGTCAGACGCCAGCGTCAGCTCATTGGAGGCGCTCCAAGGTTAAGAGGTTGTGTTGAGATGAGGGATGAGGGCAGACGACCAGCATCAATTGAAAGTGAAGGCCATACAGGCATTTATTCATTTGTAACCATAATTGGTAACACAGAGAATGCCAGAGGATGTTGTTTTGTTTTTTGTTTTTTTTTCTCGCCAGCTCTCCCTCGGGTGGCTGTCGCTTGATAGGGGATGTGGGGATGATAAATCGTGGCTCTGGTGCGGGCCCGGCCGGAGGAGAGCCTGTCACGCTGTTCCAGGAAATATCACTTTCTATCGCTGATGGATGGTGACATTCCAGGGTATAAAGGAATTATGGGTAAAAATTCCCCTAATCTCTCGGATCCTTCCATCAGTCACCATAATCACTTTGAATATTTCCCGGCACAAATAACTTCTCAGGGAGTGTCATGGGAATTTACGATGTCATTACATCCGTTTTTACTGGTCAGTGGACGTTTTTTTTGGGGGGGTCTTCCAATATGCTCGTTTTGTTCCCTCCGTAACAATATGTGATGCGCTATAAACAGGAAGTCGACGGCTGGCGTCCTTTGTGAAAGGCTCCGCGTGTGCGTCTGTCTCTGTATTCGAGTGTCAGTCGCACGTATACGTACGCGGCGGAGAGCGGAGCTGAGTGATTTCCCTTTTGTGAACAATGAATTCTACGAACGGGAGGCGGTCTACTTGACATGAATTGTCGGCTCAGTATTGATTGAAAGCTAAAGCTTTGTATTGAAAGCGTTCCTACCCAGCCAGCAGTACACCCATTATGAGGGAAAAGCCAAACAGTGCTTGTCACTCTCTGGATTTTCTCTTGGCCTCACCCATTATACACGATTAAGAACAGACCACGCCATAAATACATTTCTAACCAAATTAAATGAGCTGAGTCCGAACAAAACTATTATGTAATTATCATTTGACGAATTATTCTCTTTACCATTGATGTATTTTACCGCAAGCTTTGTGGTTTTACCAGCTAGACTCCTAACAGCCGGACTTCTGGGAAGCAGTGTTACCTCAGCATGGCACATGTACTGAAGTAGAAGGCCCCATATAGAGCCCAATAGGTGACTCAAAAGTGTATTCAGTAGTACCACAGACTCAGACCGAGTTAACACAGGAACATCGACACCCAGACACACACACACAGAAACATAGAGACATACACCCAGACCCACACGCCACCCACACCTTTACACACACACACACACGGACCACAACAGTGGATGTGGCATCAATGAGCCAGCGGTGTGCGGTCTCCCGGAGCGACTGCACACGTGGGCACAAGAGAACCGAAGCAGGCGGGGGGGGGACGAGACGACGACAACTCTCCTCCCGTCGGCACACATCCACCCCAGACAGTGCGACAACAAGACCCCCCCTCCGCCCCCACCCTTGCTCTCGGTGGGGAAGGGGAAAAGGTTCATCATCCCTACCCGATCCCCGTGGCCGCCTGTGGCCTCCACACAATATGGCTGCCAACAGGAAGCAGCGGGAGCCGAGCCGGCCTCCCGCAGCGGCCGGCGATGATTGCCTCCACCCTCCTCATAATGCCGTTGTTACGAGGGGGGCCGCAACAGCGCCGCGGATGGGAAAGCGAGGCCTAATCAGACTCAAAGACAGAGGGCACGAGACGAGTGGTGTTTAACAATGCAATTGATTTCGAATCGGTGTGGTATGAATTATGGAATGATAGAGGCAGGCCAGAACAGTCGGATATGCTAACAAAGCCCACTCTACTTTTCAACCTGATTAATATTGTGTAACCCCCCTCCCTCCTCCCAGGCATCAAGGCACAACACAATAAGAGGTGGCCTTTGCAATGATGGTCGGCGTAATCACATTTGAAGTCTGGGGACAATACTTCATGCCCTCTGAATGCTGCCGTCGTCTCTGAGGGGAGCTTCCTGGCAATTTTTTCTCCCACAACTCTCTGAGCTCAGCGCACTTCAAAACAGTATGATTATATGACTGCTTGGTTAGCTAATGAGCTTAGCGCTCCTCCACATACAATAGTGTCCCGTTGAACTCTTGACCCCTCTTTACTCCTATCCGGGCTACTACCGTGCTATGCAGCCGGCCGGAGAGACATGAATTATTCAGGCTTTGTCACCACGTCGAGTCTGCTACCCGCGCCTTCGCAGGCCGCAGGCTGCTGGGGAGAGGGACGGGGCTGGATTCGAGGTTGCCCGCAAACTGTCAAAAGGGGAGTCAGGTGGCTGAGCGGTTAGAGAATCGGGCTAGTAATCCGAAGGTTGCTGGTTCGATTCCCGGCTGTGCAAAATGACGTTGTGTCCTTGGCACTCCAAGGCACTTGACCCTACTTGCCTCGGGGAGAATGTCCCTGTACTTACTGTAAGTCGCTCTGGATAAGAGTGTCTGCTAAATGACTAAATGTAAATGCAAACGAGAGCTTCTCACCGCACCGCGACCACGTCCGCGACATCGCAGCTTTCGGTCTCACATTGGCAGCGAGAAGGACGGAAGTGTCTAGATGAGACGGAGAGGATGAGGGATGGGAATGAGATTGTCACGTTACAGAGTGCGTCCCTATTAGAGCCCCTGTGGTTTCGTGGATGCGTTTAGCGTGGATCATAATTAGACTGGGTCATACCATAGGGCACTCAGACCATAGAAACGAATCCAGACACATTTCTCCAATGCGATCTGCATCCATCATGGCTAATGTGTCCTGTAATGTGCTCATTGGATGAGAGAGTGTGTGTGGTGGCGTGATCATAGACATGACCCTCAGTGAAATCACACTGCAGTGGGGTTCTGGGTAACCGAAGATGCCCATTCAGGCTGGTACAAAAGTATGCTGAACTGGAATTAACTTGAGTGGTTTGACTACTAAAATTGCTAACTGGCATAATTTGGGGATGAAACACCCAAGGTACACCTAGGGGAACACCTGGGCATAAGTTGAATATGCCCTCTATCACAGCTAGAGTTGAGTTTGGTTGACCCGTCATTATGGGCAGTGTAGAGGCCCTCGATGGCCCTGACTCTCATCCATCACTCCTGTCAGTGCTGAGCCCAGGGTATGCTTAGGCAAAACAAACGCTCCTGATCCTTTAACTCTGCCTGTCGGCCATTCAGACGCTCTTCATTATAGCCAAGGTTGATTGGTCCAGAGGTGGTCATAGACTGCTGGTTGGCTTCAGTGATGCTGGGGGCTGCAGGGGCTGTGGTGAGGCTGGAGGGGCTGTGGTGAGGCTGGATGGGCTGTGGTGAGGCTGGATTGGCTGTGGTGAGGCTGGAGGAGCTGTAGTGAGGCTGGAGGTGTGGTGAGAGGCTGGAGGTGTGGTGAGGCTGGAGGTGTGGTGAGGCTGGAGGCGTGGTGAGGCTGGAGGTGTGGTGAGAGGCTGGAGGTGTGGTGAGGCTGGAGGTGTGGTGAGGCTGGAGGTGTGGTGAGAGGCTGGAGGCATAGTGAGGCTGGAGGGGCTGTGGTGAGGCTGGAGGTGTGGTGAGGCTGGAGGTTTGGTGAGAGGCTGGAGGTGTAGTGAGGCTGGAGGGGCTGTGGTGAGGCTGGTGGGGCTGTAGTGAGGCTGGAGGAGCTGTAGTGAGGCTGGAGGTGTGGTAAGAGGCTGGAGGTGTGGTAAGAGGCTGGAGGTGTGGTGAGGCTGGAGGTGTGGTGAGGCTGGAGGGGCTGTGGTGAGGCTGGAGGAGCTGTAGTGAGGCTGGAGGTGTGGTGAGAGGCTGGAGGTGTGGGGAGGCTGGAGGGGCTGTGGTGAGGCTGGTGGGGCTGTAGTGAGGCTGGAGGAGCTGTAGTGAGGCTGGAGGTGTGGTGAGAGGCTGGAGGTGTGGGGAGGCTGGAGGGGCTGTGGTGAGGCTGGTGGGGCTGTAGTGAGGCTGGAGGAGCTGTAGTGAGGCTGGAGGTGTGGTAAGAGGCTGGAGGTGTGGTAAGAGGCTGGAGGTGTGGTGAGGCTGGAGGTGTGGGGAGGCTAGAGGGGCTGTGGTGAGGCTGGAGGTGTGGTGAGAGGCTTCACAGGGCTGGGACGATGACTATAGAAAGAGGATTCAGAAGCAGGGTCTGTAGTTGGAGACACCATAGGGCAGTTAAGAACTGAGGGCCCTAGAGGCTGGGACGGGACTGGAGCCTGTGTTGTCGAGCCACACGATGTATCGGGCGTTGTACGGACACCAGCTGAAATGTATATTTGTAGCCTGTTACAAAGGAGAATTTGCCCGAACTTCGCCTCAGCGACAGCTTCTCGCTTTCAGTCACAGTTGCGGGAGAAGCAAAACACCTGTTGAACAACCTCGCCCGCGTGAACTGGGGTCGTCGCCTACCTAAACCAAACAAAAATGTGCACAAAACAACATTCACACAAACCCTTTATTGTATTTATTTTTACATTTACATTTAGTCATTTAGCAGACGCTCTTATCCAGAGCGACTTACAGTAAGTACAGGGACATTCCCCGAGGCAAGTAGGGTGAAGTGTCTTTCCCAAGGACACAGCGTCAGTTGGCATGACCGGGAATCGAACTGGCAACCTTCGGATTACTAGCCCGATTCTCTCACCGCTCAGCCACCTGACTCCCTCCCTTTTTGTGCATCAAAATCAAAAAATCACAAAAATAAATCGATTTGGCATGCCATGCAGTGCAGGCTGCACCATGTCCATTACCCACACCCATAAATTACATGAAATCAAACCCTCGTCATTCACAATGCTCTAAGTGCAACACCACTTCATCAGACAATCAAACCTTCCTTTTACACATCTGATTGAACAACAAAGAAGAGATAATCAAAATGTATCTTCAGCGACAGCTTCTCCCTTTCTGGTGCAAACAGCATACAATACTAGTGAGATACATTAGTTCCACTATCCACAAACGTATAATCATTAAATGTATTAAATGAAATCACAATTTGGACAAAAAAAGAGGGAGAGGGAGAGAGGGGGGGAGGGGGAGAGGGAGAGGGAGGGGGAGAGAGCATTTCGAGGCTGGGCCGGGGGCTGCAGAGAGACAGTGAACAGGAGGGGCGGTGGCGAGGAGGCGCACAATCAGTCATCCTTCTCCCGCTAATGTCACTGGGTCACGTCATAGGTTGTGTGTGTGTCCTACCCAGCCTCCAGAACAGGTGGCCAGGAACGAGAGCAGAATCATTCATGAGCTTCATCTGTGGCCGCGTTTCTCCTTCGCGTTCTGCAGAGGTCTGCGTTCGCCCGCCACCAAACGACTTTGTTTCGGGGCCAAACAAGGGGAGCTGAGGGCAGAGACGAAGGGGGGGAAGGGATTCTTTTCTGTATTTATTTTTTGGGAGGTTGTTCGTCCTCACTCATCTGATGCTTCCCTCATAAGCATGTTTCCCAATCACCATTGCGGAGTTAAAGACACACAGGTTCGTAAACGAGTCGGGCTCGATGCGAGCGCGTGCTGTATCCGCCCCGTATTCCTTCCGTTTCGATTAGGACCGCCTCATTTGCACCGATGGTGTCCCATCACCCTGCTGTATCAAGGATATAATTAGAGGTCGAAGGAAATGCGACACAACGGCAGAAACGCGAGAGGCTCCAAAGGCCTCGACAGCCCGAGATGTACGACAGTGGTGATGTCCTCTACCTTGTAGGCTGTAGCGAGGCGGGGGCCCCCCTGAGTGTTATTCAAAGAGACATCGCTTTCCTCTCAGAAGACCTCCATTCTCACTCACCAGCCACCAGCTGCGGGAGTCGTCCTTTGTAGGTACAGTGAAACCGCATCAGGGTGCACAGGGGAGGACGTCTGCCTCGTTTTGGCTCTGAAATGGCCGTCATCGCCACTTCCCGTCAAGGATGTCGTTTTCAGTGGAGTTTTCCTCTTCCCGGTCTTTACAATCTTTAACCCTCAAAGAAACAGACATTGAAGCGAACTTGTCTTTTGCTCGTATTTTTTATTTATTTATTTGCCGTCAACCAAAGACGAGCACTTAAGGAACAGTTGTGGTTGAATTCAATCTAAAAGCGTTCGGTGTTTTCGCCGTCGCTGTCTGCTACCACGTCGGAGTCGGACCGGCAACCCAAAGACAGAGTGGGAGGGATAGAGAGAGGGCTGGCTGTCTTTGCTAAGCCTTTGGGGCGTTGGAGTCCACTTTAGCTAGCTGAATGTATTCCAGAAGCCACTTTTTCTTTTCCTTTCACCCAATCGTTTGAGTGTTCTGTGATCCCTCTCTTACATGTGCTATGTCGCCATTAATTATGCCACACTCAGCTCTTGTGGGACACTCCTGAAGGCTTGCGGTCTCTCCAATCAAATTCAATCACGCTGTGTCCCCATCTCTCAGTCCCCCCCTCTGCCCAGCCCACTTCTGTTGCAAGGAGTTTCACGCTTCCCCCCCCCCCCCCCTGAGTGTGTGTGTGTGTGTGTATACGCGCCTCTTTTTCCACGTGTGGCTGGGCATGCATGCACGCTCGTTGAAGGTTCTGTGTGCGTGTGTGTGGAAGTAGCGCCTCTCTGCGCGCGCTATCATCTCCGATCGTGGGCCACTCATTTGCTTATTTATATCCACGGCGAAGAAGTAAAATTGCCATCCCCCAGATAGCTATCATTTGATTGGTTTGAGCAACATGTGATGTTATCGAAATATTGTTCTGTGTTGTCTCATGCATCTGCACCGAGTGGCTACTAATACCTGACACACTGTGTGTCTGGTGCTCTGTATTATATGAGAGGCCGTATAGGCCCTATATGGTATATATGTGAGAGTATAATGGTGTATATGTGAGAGAATAATGGTATATATGTGAAAGTATAATGGTATATATGTGAGGTCATGGCGTGTATGTGAGACCAAGTATGAATTATGGCCTATACGGCCTCTCATAGTATTAGCTGACCTTGGTCCCCCCCTCTGGGACTAAGCTGGAATACCCTTTGGCTTGCTCTAATTTGCCTAATGCTGAGTACGACTCCCTGACCACAAATCTATGGAGACCTCTCCACACATCTGTTCATTCCAACTAGTGTGTATCTTTTCTGGAGGGGTCTGCGTTGGACTGTTACTGCAGAGGAGCTCCGAACCTGTCTATTTCTATTTGCGTATGTCAGGCTATATTAGTTTGCTGTTGTGTGTGTGTGTGTGTGTGTGTGTGTGTGTGTGTGTGTGTGTGTGTGTGTGTGTGTGTGTGTGGATGAATTTGTATTTTGAGTGCGTGTAGTCTGTCTCCAAGCATTTGTCTGTCTGGCAGTGCATCCAGGGATTCTTCTATTTTTCAAGTCTTTATGGCTTAATTTAATGACAACCATTCAGATATTGCTTCCATCGGTAATTAGTGAAAGTCTGTGATTCAGTTCAACTGAGATTAATCTCAGTTTTTGCTAACTATGTATTCCACTGCGTATAGATGTATAAACATGATTACAGCAACTTTGTATTTACAAATATAAGACAAGTTAAGTGTGACTTTAATGGATTCCTAAATCTTCACGTTGTGTAAGCAAAGCTAGACAGTACAAAATTCAAATAAAATAAACATTGTGGTTAATTAAAATCCAAATTAGAACCTAAAAAGTCAATACCGAATGTCAAGTTAGTAACAGGCACTGTTAAGCAATCTTTAGTTGCCTTAAAGTGCCACAGCAGGTAAACAAAGGTAAAACATATTGTGTTGATTAGTTGTTGATTATTAACCTGTTCCTGCCTGTAGGACTGTGCCATTGGAACCCATGAAGTTGGAGTTATTGAGAAATTTGTTTTAGCAAGTACATTATCAAGTTGTCTTTATGGTGTTAGTAAACATAGAGGTGGGATCTTGATATGTCTCGTGAGGGGATGGTTGACTAGAATAGCTGAAATCACAGAAGATAATTATAGTAAAGCACAGAAACAACACGTCTGTCTCCATGTGATCTGAACTACAAACAAATTAGTATACCCCAAGGTTCACATGGAGAAATGAATGGTGGTGATATCGGGACTATCATTTCAATACTCTTTGACAGAGCCATAGACCCTTTGACTTGCAAGAAAAAGAGGAACCTTAGAGTCTCTGGTTTGTGCTTAGAGTGGGCAAAATATGACCGCAGACTGCCGGCTTATATTTGAGGGTATTGGCATTGAAATCAGGTATGCGTCCAAAAAAGTCCAAAGATAATAAAATACACGCAGCACCCGCACACTGACTCACTGCTGAACACACACTGCACAGAAGAAGATGTTGATTGAGCAAGAATCGTGATGCAGGCCAAGCAGAGGCTATCTCTGATCCTACAGGTCCAGATAAGCCTTCAGGCACTCATTTGTTCTACATTTAAACACAAACACCACAGCTTCAAACCAGCCATAAAATTGATTTATGGGGTAAATAGCCATAAATAGTGATAACGGTAAAAAGGATGTACTCTCCTTGCATTATAAGATCTATTTCTACTGTAAACTCCAAATCTTGTGTTCCCACCTATGTGTACCTACTGGCATAACCAAAAGACAGCCAACACACTTTAACATAGAACAAATGTGGTTACAATTTAGACCCAGGTGCTAGTAAGAAGTGTTAATTTAAAGGTAATAAGGCGCTTCTAAGATGCTTATTAGCATTAATCAAAATTCCAATGAGACTATATAAGTGTTAATGTTATTCATAAGGGTTAGGGTAACGGCTAGGGTTAGTGTTTTCTATGGGTTTCATAACATTCATCATTTTTATGTCATTTGTTTATGAGTGAAAAACTATAAACAAACAGTAACATGCAAGTGCACGTGCGCGCACACACAAAATCAAACATAATGCATTTAATTTGTCTAGTCTTTTTGTCTTTTTTTTTTTTACTACTTTAAATTCATCACAATTTGCCACAGACTGACTTGTGGAAGCATAAAATGTGTCACAGAACAAAAACACACAAAAGATGTGACACCGTGAGGCATCAAACGGTGATTCAACAATTTTTGGAAGAGAGAAACGCAGACGAAACGCAACGAAATGCTGTGAAAAAGAATTTGGACCGAGGTACAGGCATGCGTGGACGTACTGGATGTCTTTGTGTGCGTACGTCTAGGCGCACGTGTGTGTGTGTGTGTGTCTGTGGCAGAGTGCCCCGTTGCTCAGTGTGTGTGTGTGTGTCTGTGGCAGAGTGCCCGTTGCTCAGTGTGGGTGTGTGTCTCTCTGGCAGGCTCTCCGCGGAGGTGCTCCCCAGGGCCTCTATACGCCCCTGCCTGCCGCTTTCATCTCTCTGGCCCGGGGGCCCATCCACCTCCGCGGAGCCCAGATAGACTGGTGGAGGACAGGGAGAGACGGAGGAGGGAGGGTGCTGAGGGTTCCAAGGGGACTGGAGGAAGAGGGAAACAGAGGGACCATGGGAAATGAAGAGACAACTGAAATTATACAGCAGCAGAGGCTGTAGATGCACGAACCGCTAGGGTGAGCCAGGGTCAGGTGGCTGATCCAGGTGGATGGACACCAGGAACCGCCTCCGTTTTTCCACATCAATCTCCCCCCGATCCCTCTGGAGGATTCCGGCTGAGAGCCACCAATTATTACCGGTGGAGCATGCTCCCTTGGTCTTCTCTAGACCCTTTAAGAGAGAGGAGGTCAGATGAGTGCTTGGGCGTGATTGGCAGGTGGGCCAGCAAAGCAGGTGAAGCCTGGGTATGAGGAGAGCTGTTGCTGAACCCAGAGGTGCACCGTGCAATGCTAAGTGGGTGTCAGATGCTGTCATACACACAGGACACATACCTGCAACATGTTCAACATACAACGATCCGTCATCCAGTATACATTTATAATAAAATAGATGCAATGCGCACAGGTGAGCCCAAACATTATGTTATGTTATAGATTAGTGAACAGTTATTGGCCGGGTTTCCCAGATTCGTTAAGAAGCTCTTAACGCTAAGAGCTTCTTAAGAGCGTTCTAAGAACGCTCTAGAACGCTCTTAGAACGCTCCTAAGAAGCTCTTAGCGTTAAGAGCTTCTTAACGAATCTGGGAAACCCGGCCATTATACGTGCTGGATGCAAGAGTAAGGACCTGACTGACTTTGACAAGGGCAGAGTAGTTCTGGCCAGACGGCTAGATCAGTGTCCCTGACACGGCCAGGCTTGTGGGGTGTTGCCGGTCAGCAGTGGTGAGGACCTAGCTACAGAGGACCATGGAGGGACAGACCAAAAAACCAACACCGGGGTGCTGGACACCCAAGGCTCATTGATGCACGAGGGCAACAAGGGCTATCCTGTGTGGTCCCAACCGACGGATGGTCTGCTGTGACCACAAGTCAGAGAGAATGTTAACGGCCGGGTTTCCCAGATTCGTTAAGAAGCTCTTAACGCTATGAGCTTCTTAGGAGCGTTCTAAGAGCATTCTAGAACGTTCTTAGAACGCTCCCAAGAAGCTCTTAGCGTTAAGAGCTTCTTAACGAATCTGGGAAACCCTGCCAACGATGGTTACGGGAGGAATGGGTTGCGTGGCACCCTGCTGTGTTTGGGGCTTTGTATTGGATCGGTGGGATGTGTCGGAGCGGCAAGCTCCATCCACGGTAGCTTCATCTCGCAACTGACAGCACTTGAAGGATCTGCTGCTGATGTTCTTCTGGCAGAAACCATTAGACACCTTCAGGTCTAGTAGAGTCCATGCCTGTCCTGTTTTGGGGGCACACGGGTGACCAACAACATATTAGGCAGGTGGTCATAATGTTTATATATATATGTGTATACATTATGTATGTATATATATGTATGCGTGTATACATTCTGTATGCGTAGCCTGTTTGATGGGAAAGATAAAGATGTTCTTATCAAATGACTGCAGGTTCACGTTGAAGCCTGAGTGCCAGGTTGGGTTGAGTGGTGTGTAGCTGAGCGCAACGTCCTGTCAGTACGGCTGGATGTCGGCAGGTAGGTGAGGAGGAAGGGACCTGAAGTGGCGGGGTAATGTGACGGGCGTTGTCACCGGTGTCACCCACGCTTAGCACACAGGGCCGGGAGATGCCGCGGAGGCCGCGGTCGGCACTTCCTCTCGCGGTCGAGCCGGGCTCGCAGCTCTCTCTCCCCGAGAACCCATAGACCGAGTCACCGCCTAATACCAGCCACACACACCACACCCCCCCCTCCCTCCGCCCGCCCCCCCTGCAAACTCACATCCTCGTTTTAACCCGGCCCCAGGGGAAGCCTCGCGACCGCGAGCCGCGTTCATAACCGACATGATCTAAATTGAGACGGGTTCTCTTCTAATCCGTCCTCCCATCCACTCCAGTTGCCGGTGTGACATCGACGTCGCGCGAGTTCGTCTCTTGCCGTTCTTTTCGGGGGGGGGGGGGGGGGGTTTTCACAAGCTTCTTTCCCCCCTTCTGAGCTCACAGGGGGAGACGGGCCCGGTTGGAGGAGATGGTCTCCCGCGTGAATAATGCATGCGCGCGCATTTGGAGGGATCTCATTTATAACTCATGCTCTCTGCCCCTTCTTTGTAGCGTGCTCCCCGTCCGTGCTCTCTCTGCCACAACCCTAACACTGCCTCGGCTCCCATTAGCTCCGTGCGCTAGGAGAGCACTCTGCATGTGTCAGCTGTTTAGGCATTCTTAATCCCTTCCAGACTTAGGGCGTGGTTCGGGGCGAAATATTGGGGGAAAAAAGGACCCATCGGAATTCAATATTTCATGGTAACCTCGTTTTTTTTTACGGATTGTCCCTGTTGGGTAGCTGTAGTCGTCGGATCGAGGCCAATTTTTATTGCGTAGGTTTTTTGTTTTTTTTTACAATGGATGGTCACGGAGGGCTTCACGAACGCACATGGAACGGCATCTAAACCAGCCTACACCCTCAAGGTCGTCGCCCACCGGTCACCAGCCCTCTCTCCATGTGCTCAGTCGGTCAGAGAGACTTGACTTGATGGGATGTTAAGCTGGCAGCAATGATGCCAGCAGAGATGGAGAACAGGAAGTGCCTCACCCCCCCCCCCCATACACACACACACACACACACCCCTCGTCTGAGGACTTGCCCCTCCACAGCCATTCCCGATCCCAGAAAAGACAGATGCATCCTCACACACACAAAACACCCATTCAGGCCTCACGCTGCATATACCACAGTCAGGCGTGCCCCTACACATTGCACAGGCTACAGGCATACAGGCACACAGACACGTTCGCCAACACTGGGCTGCAATGACAGCGATTGGTATTCCTGTAAGGTCAATTAAAGATGCTGTAAAGTGGAATTGAAAATGAGTTTTAAGTTCATCACACCACAGAAGAATGTGTTGTTAACTACCGATCCAAATTTGGATGAAAAAAAAACACAGACAAGTACGTTAAATTAGGCTTTGAAATCATGAGAAAATACGCAGTCTTCTCTGCTTGAGACTGGGGGGCGTGTCGCCTAAAGGAGCTGAAGCTCCGCCCCCTCGAATTTATTGAATTCAGCAACAACAGCAACACTAGCTAAATCAGTTGCAGACATCAGAACAGACCTACCTGCAGTCTCTGAGTGTTTTATGTGTTAATCACTTTGTCTTTGCATCGTACCAGCTGAGTAACAGAATGCAACCGTCTGTGATCTGACGTAGATAGGTGGCTGTGACGTAGATAGGTCGGGTTTTGCCCCGCCTATACAAAACCTGAGTTGAAAACGGGTGAGAAACTGTTCAACGGTCAAACTCCACATTTCAGGGCGACAACGTTGTCGAGCTTTGCACATGCTTTCAGCAACTCATTTCGCATGTCTATAATGTACTGAGAAGCAAATCCTGGAATTTGCTTTACAGCGTCTTTAACAGTCTCGCGCACAAAGGTTGTTTATCTCACACACATGGCTGATGAGGTGAATCTTTATTTATTTTTTTAATCCCCATGTTTGTCATTGTTGGGTGTTACATGGGCCACGCTAACTGGCGCTAATCCCCGTCTCTGGGGGGGTCTAATAGATCACGAGCGTTCTCCCGGCGTTACCAAATGTGTTCAGCCCTGTCAGCTCACACTTTGGAGGGAGTGGTCTGTTAGCCATCCTGCACAGGCGTTAGATTTATTTCAAGCAGTGGGCTCCTCGTCAGACTTGTGTCTACCGCCCTGCTGTCTCTCCCACCCTCCGTTCCCCCCCTCCAAATGCACTTCCCCGAGCCTTAAACCTCGGCTTGATTTTTTATTATTAATCCTGTACGACCCCTTGTTGTAAAATTACGACGTCACCTTTAGCTCTCCAATGTTTTTTGTGAATGCATTTTTGGGGTGATTGTTAGAATATGTAGTTCATGTAAATACTAAGTTATTGTGGAATTCATGCATCACATTTGATTTTCAGCTTGTTTTGTCTTTGTTGTAATTTTACAGCATTGGGTGAAAATGGTAGCTAAAATAGCATGTTGCACGCTACATGGAGACATTACACTTCTTGAATGTTCAGATACAGGATAAATACTTACAGAAATATAATGTATTTGACGATTCACACTTTACAAATGGAATAGACCAGATTTGACTAATTCTAAATCAATGTTATTTCTATGTTAGCAGTGAAATATAGCCAACTGTTTTTTTTAAATCTGGACTTTGTTTGTTTGCCCAAATATCTGCTTGTTGCACAAGGCAGATACAGTTTGTGGAATGCTGGGTCAAAGTCCAGGGCCTACTTTTACTCCCAGTCCATCCCTGGTGGTAGGCCTACGTTCAGCTTTACCTACTGGACCGTGGTAATGTGCCGTTCTGCGACGGCTTTCTTCCATTAATGTGAATCTCTTATTGTATCAGCCGAAGCCACGACTGACTTCAAAGCGTTTGGCTCTTTCTGAGGTAACTACAGCCGTCGTCGTCATCGCGGTTTGAGTCACGACAAAAACTCCTCTCGTCACAACAAGCCTCGGAAAATCCGCTAGGTAATCCTAAGGGCAGTTTGTCTGATGCTGCAGGCGATTTCTTGGGAAGCAGGCAGAGGCACATTTGTCTGTGACGACAGTTAGTCTGTGGCGCTTTATGGTGGGTGGATAGGGAGCTCAGAATGGCCCTGCTTTTAATCAAGATGAATTTGATTTGATTCAGCTTATTAGATGGAGCGGTGGAGGGGAGCTTTGTCAGAGCAGCGTGCAGGCTTACTGGGAATAATTGCGCTAATTGAAGTGAATATTCTTCGGTCACATGAAGTCTGCAGTGTAGTGACAGTACTTTTCACGCAACACATTCCTTGTGTTTTGTTAGAAATAAATCATTTGCCTGCGATAAGTATCTGTTACGGAGTCTAGTTGATAGGTAATCGACTAGCCGGACTCAGCGTGTAGGGATTTGTACAATGCTTGAACAAAGCCATTGAACTTGACATTAGTGTCTGTCTTTATTCCTTTATCCAACATTTCCTTGAGACCTGACAAGTCTATGCATATCTTTCTAAGCAGATGGTATTTAATTCACTAAACGCAGAAAAGCACATCTTTATTGCCAAATAATGAACACTGAAGAATATTCTCTAGGACATCTCTAAATATACACTAAACACAGCAGCAGGTCGATTGGTGATTAGGCTACTTGAACGATCTAAGATGGCATAATGTGTTGTGTTCCAAGTGGGATGGATTCTGTTGACCCTGTCCTGAGGGCTTGAGCGATAACCTTTGGGAAATGTCAAAGTACTTCCAATCATGCTCTATATTTAATTTCCTGTCATGCTAACAGATATTTCAATTTTGGTTAAATGTTGAAACGGATTCCTTGCATTTCCTCCGTCCTGCCAATACACTCACTGACTGTTGAAAATGCGTACGAGGGCCGTTTAAAAGGGTAAAATTCACAAGGGCAACATTGACATCATTCAGATGCGTCCCCAAAAGAGTCGCTTTCAAACTTCTGAGCCTCTTTAACACAAATAGAACCCTTCTTCCCTGCCTTCGTCTGGGTCTCGGCTGCGGCGCCCGGGGAAGTCATAAATAAAGCATTTGCAATATTACAGTCTGTCTCCCTTTTTATCTCACTCTGTGTGGCTAGCCGAATGATTTGTCACGTTCTTTTCCATTCTCGATTTACATGCCGTAAAGGTTGGTCCTGTTGCAATGATGGGTGGGCTTTTCTTAAATGTTTAACCGTCAATTACCCATCCAGCCCCCTCAAGATGTGTTTTTATCTCTGTCTTGTAGAAGCAGTTGGCTACGGAGGATGAAAGGGGCTGCACCTGTCCCTGCCTGGCTGCTTGCCTAGCTAACCTTGAGGACCGAGCGGACCACATCTGGAGGGAGGCCAGTAGATGGTGTGCGGAGGAGAGCGACGACAACAGACGAGCTGAGGATTTTCCCCCCGTTGGTTTGTTCTCCCTCTGAACCCACGCTCACAGACCTCACTACTGGATAGAACAAAACAACCTTGATCTGTGGTAATATATTCCCAAACATATGGTTACGGCCATGTTGAAAGCCTGTTCGTTATAGTGTGTTTTTCCTGAAATCTCCTTTTTCCCTCTCGCCAATGTCCCCCGATGGAGAGACTACGGAGAGAATCAGGATAGTGAGGAAAAGTTAAAGAAAGCAACAAACAAAAAAAGCTTCTAGAAGATTCCGTCGAAATCGAATTATTTCTGCACATTAAAGGGCAATAACAAAAGACCCTATAGCCAGGGGATAAATCCTGCCTTTTTTTAGCTGTGGAGAATTAGCAGTCCAGGAGAGCCACAGGAGCAGGAGGGATAAGGGCCAGAGGAGGGAGATGAGATCCTGGAAGGGAATGTGTGGGGTATGGGGCACCAGCACCTGGCCTCTGCTGTTGTTGACTGGAATGCTGCTGACGAGCGCATTGGAGTACGAGGGACTTCCTGGCCAGTGGGCGCGTTACGGCCAATGGGAGTCCGCCAAAGTGTCGGGCGAGCTCAGCTTGCTCCTGAAGACCAACAGCAGCAAGGCCCTCGTTCTGTACCTGGACGACGGCGGCGACTGCGACTTCCTGGAGCTGCTGGTCGCCGACGGGCGGCTCCAGCTGCGCTTCACCATCCACTGCGCCGAGCCGGCCTCCCTGCACACGGAGACGCGCGTCGACGACCGGCGCTGGCACCGCGTCCGGCTCACGCGCAGCTACCGCCAGACCCGGCTGGAGGTGGACAACGAGGACAAGGCGGTGGAGGTGCGGTCCAAGAGGAGCGAAATGGCGGTGGCCAGCGACCTGTTCGTGGGCGGCGTCCCTCCCGACGTCCGCCTGTCCGCCCTCACGTCCAGCACCGTCAAATACGAGCCCCCGTACCACGGCTTGATCGTCAACCTGAGGCTGGGGGAGAGCCATCCCGTGTTGCTCGACAGCCAGGGGGTCGCGAGCGACGCGGAGTATCTGTGCTCCACCCACAACCCCTGTGGTCACGGTGGCCTGTGCTCCACCCAGGAGGTAGAAGTCCAATGTGACTGCGCCAACACTGGCTACAAGGGGAAATACTGCCATGAAGGTGAGCCAAAATAGATAATGAGCGGAAAAACCGTGAATGCAAATGCCCCTCCTGCGTATTTGTGCGTGTCGGGCGCGCCCAGCCCGTTTGTGTGTGTGAGGTTTCTTCCTCTGAATGCCTAGGCAGTTCAACTGATTGCTTCATGGAGTGAAATGACGTTTTTTGAGGGATTCCTTTGGGCTTTACTTGTAATTCGGAGTCATTATCTCATTCGACTTTCATTTTCATTAATTATTTGGAGAGAAGAGTTGTGCTTATCTATATTTCAGCACAGCTTGACAGGCTGTCTCTGAAGGCTTGGGGGGGTTTGGTGAGATGGTTGGATATGCTGTTGATTATGAGCATTTTTCTGTAGTTTAAGCCCCCCCCCCCCCAACCCCGCCAGTGCTACTCACTAGCGGTTGACTGTTTCACGGAAGTAGATGACTATTTCACGGCTTGAGGAAAATGAGCCAATCAGGCCTTCACTTAGGATCATGGTGGGATAGGATTGCGAGCTATTGTTCTGCTGCTGGATTTAACGTCACTCATGTGAACTGTGCCTACCTTAGGCAGCTGCTGTCACTCACATACTTAAACCTATTATTAGAGACAAAGAAATAATCAAATTAATTCATCTGTTGAAAGGCTGTAGACCGTTTGCACACTGTGATTATTATTATTTTTTTAATCTGTGGTTTTAGTTGTCGCCAGGGCTTTTAAAGTACAAACACCCCAGGGCATCCACACTATCACACCCCATGTGACGTCATAAAGCTCACAAGAACCATTAAGAAGAATATATTTTTTTTATTTAGTTGGAATGGTTGGCTCTACCTGACAGATATTTTGTAGGTACCAGAAAAAAAAGGACAGAAAATATATATACTTTGGCCGCACCATAGAGCATTCCAGCAATAGATTCACTGTGCTGTGTGCTCACCTCAAAGTGATCAATACGTGCTGCACAGCATTGCTCCTTGTCAAGGTATAACATGGCGATAGCTGTCATCGTTCCCCCATTCCCCCGCAGCGCTCGTCTCGTTTCTCTTTATCTTCTGAGTCACAGAGGATGGCCTCTGTCTGAGGAGACAAGGCTGTTTCTCCACCAAAATGGAGCCATGGAATACCAATGGGCTGTCAGCCTCTTTTTTTTTACCAGAGGTAAATCCTTTTTTTCTCCTGAGAGAAAATGCATCTGTGAACACGATCACAATTCGGGTAGACGGGAGGAGTTGAGACAGTAAAACTCACCTGCACACCACTTAACCCAACACCCCTTGGCTGTTTTATGTAACTGCAAATGTAAACAGGGAGGGTTATGCGAAGCATTTTGTAAATAGGCTGCTACAGCATATGGTAAGTTCATATTTGGTTTTGCAGAGCAAGCTAAGGAATATGTCTGTTGAGAGAAATCATGGGATGAATGCCAACTTTGCAGCAGCTGAATCAAAGACATGTCGACGCTCCAAAATCCCTCTCTCATCCCTCCCCATAGGAAAAGACAAGTAAACAAAAATATCTCCATAAATAGCAAAGATGACCGCGCGGGGCGTCCAAAACCTGAGCGTTCCAGGTGAATCTGTCCAATACCTTCCACTCTCTGAGCCACAAAGAGCGTCAGAATCAATTACGGAGCTACACGACAGAGCAAAGGAAGTAGGCCAGGGCCATAAATCAGCCCGGCGACTCTCCCCTCCGCCACGCACATCATTTGCCAGCCAATCCGAGGGATGCGCTGGTGTATCCTTGTGGTGTAAAGTGGGGGGAGAGAGCGTGGCAGCTCCCAGCCCTTCCGCTCTTTTCACGAGCCAAGGCTGCTCCTCTTCCCCGACAAGACCGTCTCAGAGGCTGCTGAACTGACCTTATTCCATAACTCAGGGCCTTTTGCAGGCTCCAGGCATTTTGAATATCTAAACCTGTGTGACTTATGAAGTTTAATACTCCAAAATGTCTCTTTATTGCTACACATCACTGTACCTCAGAGCAGTTAAAATGGTTATTCAAACTGCTGCTATGAATTATTTTCACAGCTTTCCCAACCTAAATTATAAAGTAAAATATTCGGGGGGGGGGGGGGGGGGGGGATTCCAGAGAGACTTTTCCCTGTTTTCTGTTTACTTAAAGCACAAAGTGGCTCCTCATAGCATAGCAGAACACCAGCGCTATCCTAATAGAACCCCCAAGGTTTTAATTTTCCAAATAACGTTTTTTCATTCCTGAGACTGTGGGCACGAAGGATGTGCTGTGGATTCAAACAATACTGGCCGATGAAAACATTTACATTTAGCAGACGCTCTTATCCAGAGCGACTTACAGTAAGTACAGGGACATTCCCCCGAGGCAAGTAGGGTGAAGTGCCTTGCCCAAGGACACAACGTAATCAGCACTGCCGGGAATCGAACTGGCAACCTTCAGATTACTATCCCGATTCCCTAACCGCTCAGCCACCTGACTGACTAACAGCAGCCAGCAGTGACCCTGTGCCTCAGCAGGGGCCTGTCCCTCCTACATCTCTTCATGTCCTCTCTCTGCCAACCTCCAGCCTTTCAGGGGCTTGTGGCGGCCCAGGTCCCTCTCTTGATTGTTGGAGTGCCAAGTTCTGTTGGCACGGGGCGTGGTAATGAAATCAGTCAAGCACTCAAGCACTCTGCTGGCATGTTGAAGACCCAAGCACTGGCTGATCCCTGGCTGAACACTGGAACCCTCAGCTAGCCAACTGTGTGTGTTGGCTGTGCTACAGTGTGCTGTGCTACAATGTGCTGTGCTACAGTGTGCTGTGCTACAGTGTGCTGTGCTACACTGGCACGAGGTTGTATTTACAATGAAGCAGTCTCTCCTTTTCCATATGACGATATTTTCAGATGGTATTATACACCGTATTAAATACACTATTCTTCATGTAGTTCTAACAAGCTAGTCAAACTCTACCCTAATTATATTCATGTACCACTGTGTGAGGAATTGTCACATCTTCGACAATTAATCTGTATAAAATTGTTTTGTTCCATGAAGGCTGTATAAGCACTGTCTTGTTTGAAACTTGCCTATGCAAGACTGTCTAGACAGCTATTATCTACAAGGTCACGCAACTGCTTTTCAGTTGGTTGTCATAGAGATTGGGTTGAATAAAAAACAGACTTTCCATATTTAATTACATTAAAGTAGCTGATTAGTGAAAAACCGGAGTTACTTTTCTGGCAAAAAAACAAACAAACAGCTATTATAAAAAAATCTACAATAGCTTTCTCTTCAGAAGTAGCCTACTTCTTATGCACTACCTGAGATTTCTAAGACTGATTCGATTGGACAGACTTGATATCGTCTTCTAAAACGATAGCATCTTTCGTGGATGTGTCTTAGCTTGTGTAATCAATCAGTAATCCTCGATTTGAAGCCATGCTGATTTGGACAGGGACGAGCAGAGATCTTGTTAAGGGTCAAACTGTCTCTGGCAATCGCTGATACAGCTGCCATGCAATTCCTGCCTTCGATTCTTTCGTCCGCCGCCAATTTACACAGCCAGTATGGAGATCCACAGTTTTCTAAAACACTTGACTCATAGTCCATTAAGTTCGATGCCTTTCGGGTCTTTGTGTGTCCGTCTCCCCCCCATATTTAGTCAGATTGTATCTTTGACTGCATAATTTACTGCTATCACATTCATTTTACATTTACATTTTACATTTTTAGTCATTTAGCAGACGCTCTTATCCAGAGCGACTTACAGTAAGTACAGGGACATTCCCCCGAGGCAAGTAGGGTGAAGTGCCTTGCCCAAGGACACAAAGTCATTTGGCACAGCCGGGAAACTAACTGGCAACCTTCAGGTTACTAGCCTGATTCCCTAACCGCTCAGCCACCTGACTCCCTACATTCATTGGCTCATTTGATCTTGCCAGTTCACACTGTTCCCCGGATCTCATCTGTTTGGTCCTGATCCGCCATAGTTCTGATCCGTGTAGATCACATCCACACAGTACACAGCCATGTTGATCTTCAACTGTCTCCCTTCACTCTCATTCTCTTTCCCGTCGCGGCAATCCTTTGGGCATCTCTACTGTTTGCTAAGGTAGCCGTCTTCCAAGCCTGCACTCTCTCCGCGGTTCACCAGAGACACCGTTTCGAGTGTGACGCCATGCAGTGTGTGATGGCGATTTGTTTGTCTTGTTCCATTCAACCAGCAAAAGCTGAAGGATTTTCCGATAGCGGTAAGATCCAAACCAGAAGATTCAATTTAAAAAGTGCATGGCGACTGGTTGCTTCGCTGCAACCGAAAGGGTAAAGTGTCCAATTAGTCTGGCATCATCCAGCCCTATTACACGGTGCATGGACCACTGAGTAAGACATTTTGGCGAGGTCTTAATCACTCCCTAAAGCTATCTATGGAATTCCTTTTTGCACAGCCGAGACAGAGTTCGACATGTAAACACTATAATTTACCACAAACCTTGTCGCTAGCTGCATCTGTTCCATTTATCTATAGATTGGCGTTCTTGGAGTGTTGATGGACTGCGAAAGGTTAGGCCGATCCGCAAAGTCACTTGTCCTTTTGTAATTCTATAGAGGAACATCATCAATAATAGTCATTGTGTCCCATAGAAAGTGTTAGCATAATGACCACGAGCGCAATCTGTCATTATCCCAGAGCATCAGCTCAAACTCACCTGTTTCTGACCCCCATCCCTTCTCTGGGACCCTCTGCAGTAAGGAATGATTTATAGTGACGTTTAGCCTTGCACGGTAATACACACAGAGAGGTTATCTTTTTACTATTCCTGGGATAGCCTACCAGGGCCTGGAGTCTTTCTCTGACTACATATCATGCATCCTTATTTTTCCAGTCAAATGGGTACAGTACAGTAGCCGTAGTTTTTTTTTTCTCCAAATGTTTTCCATTTTCCAATTCGAGAACATTTGTATACGCCTTCTCGAAGCTGTATGCATCGGTGAAATGTAACCGTTTAAAAATAAAAAAAAATTCTCAGGAATACACCCCCCCCCCCATTTTGATTCAATCCTAAATTGCTTGTACTGTCGGTTAAGTGCGTGCCTTTTACTCCAGCTCTTCCGTGTTGGCAGCCCACTGTGTCTTTAGGATTGTGTGCCATTTTGCCCGCCCCCCCTCAACCCCCCTCAACCCCCCCCCCCCCCGCCCCCCACCCTACCACCACCACCCCCCGTACATGCACTGGAGCCGTGACTCACCCACTGCCTCGATGCCACGCTCCCTCCTACCTTCCCTTCCACTCTGATGTCCGCCCCACACACACTTATGACTTGGCCAATCCGGGGGCTTTCCACGCTTCATGAAACGCTGGGTTTGTGTGAGACAGTGTTTTGCCATCTGATCTGATGTGGCTTGATTCCCTAAGAGTGCCTTCTTACCTGATGAGGTTCCCATGGAGGACATGTAGTTTCTGAGACAGGATCCCTGGCTTACAGTGTTTTCACACACAAGTCGTTTATGCGGGGTCACAAAATGAGCTCTTACTGGCAACGGTGAATATTATTGTGTTAAAAGATTTTGTGCGTGTGGTGTATGTGTGTATCTATATGTGTGTGTGTAATTGTTTGCAGAGGAAACAGGGTATAATCTATCTCTGCTTGCTAGTTACTCGTTTCATCATAGCAAAATGCAATCATTTGTTTTTGCGCGATACATTACAGCCTAGAATTCCCGGGCTATTTTTAGCAGCTAGTTAAAATCATATCACATCACCAAATACAAGCGTGACCTTCCGAGAACAGCATATCCTGTTTCTCCTATTCCTCACGTAAACATGGCAGCTTAAAAGCCCGGATATGGAATAAAAGAAACATGTAGTACTGTGGAATGTACTGCGACACCCATGATTATTTGCCACTTTAGGTCAAAGCTAAATGACAGCATGTAAATGTGGGTATAATGAGTTGGGAAGGGTGCCGTCCAACTCTCATTCAGTCTTCTTCTCTCCCACGCCCATGTCATCCCTCATTAGCCATCTGTAGAAAGCTGACGATAAAACGATGCCAAACAGATACCTCAGAAATATATATGACATCAAGTGTTTCACACGCATGACTACAAGAACACGTTGTTTTGTTTCGCATTGGTCATCGGTACTGCGTCCTAACCCTTCTTTTGTTTTCTCTGCTTTCCCAACAGTTATCCAGAAGGCAGGAGAAGGTAAGACTAAAACCTTTTTAGGGGGTTCTTTTCTCGAAAGGTATTTTCCCTGCTGGCGTGCATCGATAAAAAAAGGGAGGGTTGGTCCGCTTGGACTGTGGATTTGACGACAGAATCAAACAGAACCAGGACGTTGCCCCAACCTGTCTCTTCCTGTGTTCCCCACCAGGCTTACAGTAAGATAGCTAGTCCAGAACACCAACGTCCTCGGAAATCTGCCGACCCCCCCCACCACCCCTACACACACACACACACTCACGTGTGTGTGTGTGTGTAGAGAGGAAGCCGCCGTGTATCACCGAATCCAAGGGGAGGAAACAACAACGTAGCTCGAAAGCATCACACGGCGTGATTTCGGCCTCCATCTTTGGCTGTGGCCTCATCTTCCCTCTGAGCTCCCCCGTACATCCTCGGGTAGAACGCGTAGGGAAGTAGCCGGAACATGCCGGATAGGGCTGCTCTGCGAGCCGCCGGCAAAAAAACGCCAGGCTGACGTCGTCTTCGGCGCCCCTCTCCGACTTCGACGTGACGAAGAAAGTGTGATATATTGATAGTTCAGTTTGTTGACTTTGTGGACCTCTTTGATGTCCTCCGCGGAGCTCACACAGACAATGGGCATCTCATTTCACTGATCAAAGCCGCCGTATAAGCCAAGTAGAATGTGCTCTCCACAACAGCCCGGCTATAAAGATGTCTGATTAGCATTGGCCTCGACATCAAGGGCGTAAATCAAATCTTGAAGAGATTGGCGTCGTGATTACGCTGTAATGGAAGTGTTTGCTTGTGGAAGAAATATTTGCCCGGGCATTACTTTTTTTTCCTGTTGGTGGGGAAACAGCCATTTGTCTCTCATAATAGAACCATTGGCAGCCTGTTTAACTACATCACAATAAAACAAATAGAGTGAGTCTTGAGCGAGGCACAGAGGAAATGAAGATAAAGAGAGGAGGATTGTCTCGGCCCAGTTAAGTTGTGTGGGCAGCAGTGAGAGACATCCATCAGGCCGGGTTAGGAGCAGGGATCTGACCCACTGCCAGACAAGACAAGGGACTCGTGGGTCTAAGCAGAGGAGCTGAGGTCCACCACACACTATAAATCACTGCTGGTGCTAGCTGCAGGAAGCACGCACACACGTCCACACGCGCGCAAACAAACACACTCCCTCACACAAGCCGCCGTTGGATACCCTGTTCGTCTGTTGTCCGCTTCACAGCGGCGCTGTCGCGGCCTGGTCTTTACATCCAAAGTCACTCTTTTCGTGGGGACGTTCTTAGTCAAATGACATCTGAGGAGTTTCCAGTGGACTTGTTGTGCGTTGCCTTCCATGTCTAACAGAGTGGACTCTCATCTGAGTGTCAGTTGAAGGGCCACTCAGTGTCTTGTGCTCCGAGTCCTGTGCGCGGGCTCCACTTCAGACAGGGTTGTTTCAAACAAAGGCTCTTAATCACTCTTAATTCCCCTTGTGGTGAGCACGGATGCTACGTCCATGCTCGCAGCGAAAGGCGAGCATTATTAAATGACATGCTGCAAAGAGAAAGCTTTTAGAGCCTTTTATTGGATTAAAGCTCCGACACACAGCCGCTATCCCAGTCCCAAGTGCAGAATGCATGAAAACAAAGATGACACTCGGAAAAATGGGACGCTCTGGATCGCCCCCCTTTTTTCTGTTTTATCCCCGGAGCGGTTTAATGTGACATCCGGCACCGCTTTGTAGTCCACATATCAATGGACCAACAGCATGCCTCTCCACACACAAGCTCCGAAACAAACCCCCCCATCTCTGAAACACTGTGTAGTCACCCAAAAGCTTTGGTTTGGTCAACACAAGCGGGGAAGTTCACTTTGCGTGTCATCCGAAGGGAATTCTGGGTATAAGCAGTGGACGCAGCTGGATTTTTTTTGGTCCGCGCGCGCGGGGTGGGGGGGGGGGGTGGTGGGGGACCAGACAGGTGAGTTGCCCGGGCTCTCAGGCAGACACGGTACAGCTCGCCCCCCCCCCCCCCCCCCCGCGTGTCTGTGGGAAGGAGGCAGTTGCGCCTCGCGATATGGGGCCGTGCTCTGGGTTCCAGGGACATGGAGTGCGGCGTGCTCTGATGTTTGGGGAACAACACTGGGCCTGCAGACGAAAGATAAGAGGAGTACACCTAACAACACGCACGGGCCTCCTCTGTAGAGCGGCACCACGGCATTTCCAAATCCCTCCCACAAACTAAAGAAGCAAAACGTCCATTTCTACACACCCTTTGCAGAACGAAACCGCATGAACTTGGCACAAATTCTGACAACACATTACAGTAAATATATTCCCCCCCAAATGAGTGCCACATCCCCCAACTATATCACTCAGAATGTCACATCCAATTATGTCCAATGTCTAATTCTATTAGTCGACATGGAATGTCTCCTTCATTTAGGCCTGTAATGAGATTTGGCTTCATTTTTGGTCTGACAGTGCTCCATGAATAACACCACCGACCCCGATGACCCTTACCTTGAAATGGAGCAGAGAGGCCGCAAGCCAAGTCCAGCAGCTGCCCAGCTCAGAGAGCTTCAAACACGGGGACACAGCTGGCATCAGCGAGCCTCCGTCTCTGAGCACCAGTGACCTTGGTCTAATCCCTCATTAGAATATTCTCCTTCAAAAGCTCTCTTAATACTCGATGAAAAAAAACTGAAAAAAAAACAAAGCAGAACTCAGCAAAATCACGAATCCTGCACCCCTTTTCTTGCGACGGCCCCATGTCGCAAGGCACGGAAGGGGCAAGGTCAAAGGTCAGCGGGCCGTCCCGAAGTGTTGGTTGCCTTTCTTAAAGTGATGATAATACACGAGTCAAAACCATAGTGTAAGCTAAAGCTGAGGGCTACTGGCTATATATAAGTGAATCATTTTTTAACCAAGCAGGATACTACACACCCAGCGGGCTTTTATAACACAAATGACTATACTTAAAAAATAAAAAATAGCGTTGAAGACCAATGTTTCTCTTTGTGGTTTTATGGTCCCCTTCTCTCTGTTTGTTTACGAAGCGGAACGCCTCCGGCATTAGAAATGGGTACCCATTAAGAGAGATTTTTTAATAAACAGATTTATTTTAAATGTATTCATAGGCATGCATCTGCAAGTGACATACAAAAAAAAGACAATCACCGCTTCGACAAGAATGGTTCATCACTGTTTGATAGTAGCTGCCTGCAACCAGCTCCAGACAAATTCATAATTGAAACAAAAGAATACAATAGAATATAGAATTTGACCGTCGTGGGAAATCATTTACCTTCTTTGTGTAAGCATAGACCATTTTATGAGAGAGAAGGGGGGGGGGGGGGTGGATAAGCAGAGTTGGTGAAAATGGGGAGAGGAGGGTGGGAGGAGAGAGACGTTGAGCGGTCAACGTCATTCTAGAGGGAAACTCGAGAGCCTGTTGCTATGCCAACACAGACAGGGCGGCGCTACATTGCACACAAGACCCATGGCATCCGCTCGAAGGTTTGACACTTCAAAAGGCTTTCAGAGGGAAAAAAGACACACACTCGCACACACACACACAACAACAAAAAGGTGTGCTGATGTTTATCAAATTTCGAAACGGAACGCTTCCGTTCGCTCCTCATGCTTTGACGCCGCATGCGACCGCGGCGCTCGGTTAAATACCCCCTCTGTTTAAGGGGCATTGCGAAAACCACTCGTTCTCCTTAAAGGTCAGCGGATGTGTCGGCTTAATCATGGCAGGAGTGCGTCGAGCCGCTTGCTCACCAGTAAACGGTCGGCGTTCTGAAGCCGTACAGAATGGCCTTGATCAGTGGATCAATAACAGCTCATCTTCTCGGTAAATTAGACAATTTCCTCTTGCACAGATACGCGCAGGAAGGTTTGAACCTGCTAACAGAACAGACTTCCCAACCATCTGGAGTTCCCTATCTGGTATAAAGAGGCCTGTGGAAAAATACAGTATATATGTATATATAAATATACATACAAATACATTTGTATACATACAAATATACTTTTAACCTGTAGCACTCTCTGAGATTTTAGTTAATATAAAGTGCATTATAAATACTATTATTATTATTATTATATTTGTGTGTGTGTATACAGTATATGTATATATACAGTATATACTTTTTTGTGTTATGCTATTGGCTGAGCAACAGTATCAAGCTGTGAAGATAATGAAACATAGCATACATAAGTAACAGATAGTCTTCCCTAAAAGTGTTAAAATGTTCTGAAATATTGACATTCTTTATAAGGCCGATGCCACCTTAGGAATTCTGGTGTTCACGTTAGCGACAACACCAGTATACTGGAGGTGTCGGGGCTAAAAGCACTCTGAAAAGAAAGCTGTCAAGACAAGATGCATCCTTCATCATAAGAGGAGTAATCCGCATACTGAACACTCGGCTGTTTTGAACCTTATACTGCAGCAATCCAGGTGAAGGATGCGTCAAAGTTTCATTTTCGCTCGGATTGCCTTTGTAGCATGGTTGGGAAAGCAGGCTTCTAACAAACAACATTCATGGTTTCGTACGGTGCCAGTTCAAATAAACAAAACCTCACACTCCTAATCTACAAGCGCTGGCTCATTTGTTTTCCCCCGACACAACAATGGTTCAGTGTGATATTCTGCCGATTGGTGGTCTCCCAGTTTACGAGGCACCCGGTTTTACAGACTACGTTGTAACATTGTGTTTTATGGATGTATTTTGCATGTGATGTGTTCTCTTGTGGCCGACAACTGCGGCACTGTGATTACAGTAAAGCTGTCACATAAATGGGCTTTCATGGCCTGGGTTATTGATTGTTATGGTTCTCCCTGGGTCTGAGCCTATTGCAAGGGCTCAGACTAGTTCTTGTAGAAGGATAGTCTCTTCCTGGTTGCTTTTGTGATATCCTATTGCTGCAGTCACTGCACCTGCGCCTTGCAAGGTCTTGGCTGAGTCCTCAAGGCGGTTTCTGTTGGAGAAACTGAAGGGTCTTTTTTTTTTTTTTTTTTTTTTTTTTTTGGATTGGATAGGTGACAAAAACATAATTACAATCTGAGAAAGCTGTCTGCTTAAAGTAAGCGTATGTGTTCCATTAGGAAAAAAAGCATCTTCGGGAGCAACTACCCTTGGGGGTTGCACGACCCAAGATGCTGTTTTTTCCTCTCCCGCTCCCCCCTTCTCAAGAGATGTTTGTCTGTTTTTGTCGTTTGATTTCCTCCTCCGTTTCAGTTTAATTTGAACTCCGGCATCCGTACCTACCCCAGGATGTCTGTCACAAACTGCAGTCCTAGGTTGTGACAATGCTTTTGCGTTCTCCCGGGCCTTTTTATGACCTACCTGTTCTCCTATCCCTTTTTTCTGTTCTTTTCCCTCAAGGTCTGGCGCACCTGATGTTAAACCGCCAAGGTATGGGGTCTGTTGCTTTGCTTTACTCCCTCCTAACCACTCCTCGCTCCCATCTCCCCGCCCGTCAACAACGACCATTATCCATCGCTGTGACGCACTTGACATCTGACCTCCTCTCCATTTCCTTGTCTTGTTCATTTTCTGCTTCTTCCTGTCACGTTTCCGCTCTCCCTGCCCACAACCCTTGTCCGTCAAACCCCTTGTCCTGACCACTGGCCAAGCTACAGGAGCGTCATCTTTGACCGCAGCATTTCACAAAGGTAATGCTTCTATGCTCACAGTCTTTCCTCGGCTTGGTTTTTCTATGCGGCCTTTTGTAATTGGGTGGGTGAGGGCGGGTGGGGGGGACGGGGGGGGGACACTGATTTTGTCAAAAGAAAGTGAAAGCCGATTTTTTTCATGTCCCAAATGTTGGATTACAGCGGAGAGGCAACTTTTCCTGTAAGTTCGGAAAAAAGCTTCTTAAGGCTCGAATGAATCATTGCAATTGTTGCTCTCCTTGTTCATCCGTAGTCTAGTGCTGTTTCGTTCAAAAATCATGAAGAAAACAACCATATATTTCACACACACACCCCAAATCATTACAGGTTTAAGATTGTATATTCCACTTGTCCAAGCCTAGTTAGTCTTATTTGGACTTTTTTGGAATCTTTATTAGGCAGATGTATGCATTGCTATGTTGCAGACATCCATCCAATCTACAGCACATGCCCTTAAGTTGCAGATGCACTCATAGCTAATGCATTCTTATCTGAAAGCCAAGTCAAAACATTGGGGATAAATGACCTACCGATTTGGCTGTATGAACAAATGAAATAGTAAATAAAATAAAACAAAAAATATAATCAAACAAAAGTATGTTTGATTCTACTGGCTGGATATCTTTCCCTAAGCTTTGTTTTAAGGGAACGATACCGAAATACAACAAATATACTGGTCATAGAAAACATCCATTTGAAGACATTAAGCCAGGGAGTCAGGTGGCTGAGCGGTGAGGGAAGCGGGCTAGTAATCTGAAGGTTGCCAGTTCGATTCCCGGCTGTGCCAAATGACGTTGTGTCCTTGGGCAAGGCACTTCACCCTACTTGCCTCGGGGAGAATGTCCCTGTACTTACTGTATGTTGCTCTGGATAAGAGCGTCTGCTAAATGACTAAATGTAATGTAAATGTAAGCCTATTCAATTATATTTACTTTATTATTATTAAAGTATACAATTCGGTAGGGTGAAGACGTGTCCTTAATTATGTGGGATTATTCAAGTAAGAAATAGTGGTTAGCACTCAGCCAAGTGAAGTCTCACCCATCCAAATTTCATTTGTACACATCCAAGCTGCTTAAGATCTTCAATTGGTCTACATGTCCTTATGAGGTATTGTGTTGCCACATCAGTGAGGCCTCCAGTACCATTATTAGTCTGTGAAAAATTCATAGCAATCTGTAGGGTTTTTTAACTAACATAAAAGGCAGGCAAGTCGAGTGGATGTGACATTGTGATACTGGGCCCAGGTCCTCACTAAATGCCACGACTGTAAAAGCCTCGCTGACAATTTTCTTTCTGTGTCTGAAATGCTAATCTCAGGGTTGAACGCCTGACAAACTACATAATGATATGCTTTCAGTTGATTTCAAATTACTGTGCTGTCCGAAGAATCACTGACTGGGATTTGAGTCAGCCATTACTCCAATAACTGACAGTTTCTGTTTTGTACAAACTAAGACCCTATTTGGATCAGCAACATTTAGAACATGGATTTAATCATCTCAGATACATTTATGCTGAAGCAATTGAAAGGTGTTTTGTTAACATGTCCAAGCCAAACTCTAGACGTATATATAAAATAGTGTGTGTGTGTGTGTGTGGGGGGGGGGGGGCTTTCTCCTCAAAACAGACCACATATTGTAACAGTTTATTTCTGTTGAGGTTTAAAAAGAATTACATCTACCCCACGGGGAACATGTCCTTGAGCAGACATTGAGGACAAAATGGTTTTGCAACGAGAGAGAGGGGGGGGGGGGGAAGCGGATTTTGTGGGCCTTTGCATCTCATTTAGAGCTAGTTCTATCTCTTTATGACTGCCTGTGCGCAGGATCCTCTCAGCCTCCTGTGCCTGTCTGCGGGAGGAGTCCTGCAGGAGTGTGCGTCAAGGGTGGCATGTTAAAATTGTTTGTTTTCAGAGGATGTGTTTTAAGGAAACCACAAGCTACGGAGGAGCACGGAGATCAGCATCTCAGCTCCTTCTTGTTTGCCTCATCTTGTTGGACTCGTTGTTTACAATCCTTCCCCCCCCCCACCATCCCCACCCCCCAAAAGAAAGAAAAAAAAGACTTGGATGCGCCATGTTGCGCGACAAACGTTGGGGAGTCACTCATCGTTCCAAAAAACAACAACATATTTGACCGCTCTCCGCTCATGTTAACCATAGTGATTGCTCACACTGCTCCCAGAACACACCAAAAGTAAACATTGAAGAAACAAACAAACAAATAACCGTTAGATATTTATGACTCTTCGGAATGGATGGAGTGTGGATGGGAAGATCTGCTCATCTGATCAAAGCCCATACTGACAGTTTGTTTTTCTTCCTATGCAGCTGAGGCCTCCCAATCCGGTAAGATGGCATGTTTTAATTTGACAGTTGACTGCCAAAAGCATTTATATGTTCGAAATGTGTAGATACACTCCTAGGATCTATTGTTCCTTGCCTCGGAAACGTTTAGCCGTTAACGTAGATAATTACGAACAAAGGTCATGCTTACTCGGAGGTTGGGCTAGGATTTAAGTGCTGTTGGTGGACACAGCCTTGTTCTACACGGGTGTGTTGGATTATTGATGAGCTCCGGTTGAAAGACGCTCCCTCCAGTCAGATATCCTTGGAACGGGCACAAGCCCACTTCCAAACATACTTGTAACCTCCTTGACAATTCTGTGTGATGCCCCAAACGTGTTCTCCTCTGTGACGGGGACGGGGGGAGGGGGGGGTGGGGGGGGGGGAGGTCCTCTGTGAGGTATTTCGGTTTAGCGCTGCTTCAGTCGTATACGACCTGCTGCCGGCCTTCAAAACACAGGCTCCTCAAAGTCTCCAGCTCCAGTGCCGTGAGTACTGTTAGGTAGCTGGAGAGTACTGCATGTACTCAACCACAGTGCGATAATGACGGAGGACTGTAGAGGATGGAAAATTATTCTTGAGTGGGCATTCACAACTGTCGCTACTGGTCCAGAAAACAGCGTGGTGGCTAATGGCATTTGCCGTTGCCTTGGTTATTCATTTTTTGTGCGGGGACTGAAGGTGTATGTTTTCCCTCCGTTTTGATTGGCTCCAGAGTTTCCCATTGGCTCCAATCATTTCACCCTAGCCTGCTCGCCTGAAGTCTGAAGAGGGAAACCGACCCTGCCTTTAGTGATAACAACACAGAGCCTGCATTTCACTTCATCCACTGTAACTCCGCCACTGCGTTAGTGAGATTCCATCTTACCTTTGCATCGTACCTTTGGATGCATTCGGCGGAACGAAAATGTGTTTCAGTTTCCCACGCAGCCTACAGAAGGTGGGGAAAAGCATTGATTAAGCGTCACATTCTTGTTTGGTCACCAAGCAGTGGCCCACATGATAGTATATGACTCACAAAGTTCCTCTAGGTAATGTAGGTTAGCCGAGTTGTTAAATATCATTAGTGGATCGCGATAGGATTTTGTGAGCTTCATGACTGAGGTCACCTGACTACGTACAGTATGGTAATGCCTTTGCCGAAGGCAGATGTAATCAAGCCAGGGGATTTTTCTTTCCTGGTTTCCCACCGGTGTCCAAGACATCTTAATGTAGCCCCCCCTTAGAGATTTTAACGAGAGCAGCCTTAACCCAGGTTCTAAGGGTGTGCGCTTAACTCCATCCTCTGCCTGAATGGCCATGTTAAAGAGATTAGAATAAGACTCAGGTAGTCATGTTCCAGCTGCTCCAGGTGCCAGTCATGATTAATGAGTTGGGAGTCATCTCGTCTCAGCCCTGGACCACGCAGGCGTAGCTAAGTGCCACCGTCGAAGGGATCTGGGTGTGAACGACGTGGCACTTTTCGACCCCCGCGCTCCGCGAGTTACGTCGGCCGAGCCGCGCACGCACCCGCCGGAAACGGTCGAAGTGTCTCGCGAATTTGCTCAGGCCAGCGGCAGAGTGTCGTGGAGCTTCCAACAGATGTTATTTGGACTGGTGTACACCCCCACCCACACACACACACACACACACCGCAAACACACCCACACACTCTGCAGAGTTGGGCGGGGAGGGAGGGAGAGGGGGGGGGTGGTATAAAAAGGGCTGCGTGTGGAAGCTCGCGGCATCGATCCAGTGTCCCGACGCCGTGTGTGTGTGCGACCGCGGGACTGTGTTTGGTGGCGGCGCGACGGGGGGGGCTGTGGGATGGAGTGGAAGGTAGGTCAGCGGCGGGGTTTCTGGAGAGTTCTCCTCGCGCTGTCACCGTGATTTATCGGAGAGGGAGGAGGACCTGACGTGAAGCTTTAAACGGGGAAACTTTCCTCCTGGTGGAAACAGTCGCGTTGTTCGCACTTGCGAGAGTGCAGGGGAGTGAAGCGCCTCGGCGTCTCGTGATTCATTCTTCATTAGCGCCGTTTCTGTACACGAATATTTTCATCCACTGTAGAGCCATTATTATTCTATATTTCACCTCAGGCTTCCAGTTTTCAATCGAAATGTATGCCATAAAAATGTTGGTCTTGTCTCACTTGGCTTGAGGACTTGCAGTAGATTTAGTCATTGTATGTCATTGTCACATTGCATGCTTCGTGCTTGTTGTGTGAACTGCAAGCGCACGTGTGTGTGTGTGTTTTATGTTGTCACGTCCGTGGTTTTTCGGGATGTGTGTATATGCCGTGCTGCTTTGGGTATTTACATGCCAGGGGCTGCTTTGCGTGTGTAAGCAATGCATTTGTGTGTCTGTTCTATTGGGTCTGTGTGAGGCCTTGAATAATGAAAAGAGAACTTTTAATTGAATGTGGACTTGTGGGCATGATTAGGGGGGGGGGGGGGGGGGGTAGTGATTAATCACATCAGCGACCCAGAGAGGAGGGGGCTGGGGGGGGGGGGGTTGTGTTAGAAGGAGGACCTGAACTGGGGAATTGGGAATGCTACGCTAGTTGTGCTGAGCATTATTAAAGGGCCCTGGGTTCAAAACGGCTCCACCGAAATTGTGTTGCGATCGCGCAATTTGGGAACGTGGTTCTTGACGATTTCATTAGCGGCACATGCCTGGTATTTCGAAGCGCAATCATTACGATTCAGCCTCAGAAGCTTTGATGGGTGCTGAAATGGATAGGCCTCGAATAATATGATAAGATCGAACATTAATGCCACACGGCACAAAATCAATCATTGTTGTCGAGCGACAACACAGGCCGCGTTTTGATGGACGTGGTTTCTTTACTCGTGTTTCTTCGTCCCAACTTGTTCTCATTATCTGAGACTGAATGGAAATTTCCAGACATTTGATTGTGTCTTATTTCCCCCACCAGGGGATACTGGGATGGGGGGGACTGAGTATCAGGGCCTGCCAGATATTGATGGAACTGTCTGTATTTGTTCCATCTGGACATAGAGATGACAATACTATTATTATGGAACTGTCTGTATTTGTTCCATCTGGACATAGAGATGACAATACTATTATTATGGAAATGTCTGCTGCGTACCATCATTATCTGGCCATTTCCTTTTTTGGAGTTTAATCATTAGAAAGGCTTAGATTATAGGAGTAGTTCACTCAAGTTACTAACGCAGTAACATGGTGTGCAGGGGCTTCTGGGAAGATACACTCCCCCCCCCCCCCCACTCCATCTGTGGAAGGCAGGGATTAAGGCAGGGTTTGTCGGTTCGACTCGACTTGATCCAACATCTGCAGAGGTCGCGCATTGCCGAATGTCTCGCGGTGTTCTACAGAGGCATGCACGCTGACTTCCGCACACACGCGCGCACACAAACGTGTGGGCGCACACGCGAGTACCGTCAAACCGAGGCACATACATTCATCGTGCGTGCATACCGTACATACATACTGCACACGCAGGCACGCACACACACAGGGGAGTTAACGACCCAGACCTCAGACTTCATACAAGCCCACGTCGTCTAATGGCTTTGCAATCATTCTTAGTGAGCGCCTGGGGTCCTTGACACGGCCTTGGCATTAGAGAAAGATGAGAGGAAAGGGAGGACGGGGGGAAAAAAAAATGAAGGAAAGCTCCGACTTCTAAGAGTGACAGCTTATTTTACGGGCCGGTTTTTCCCTTATTATCCTGCACTCTCAGCAGTGGTACACACACAAAAAGGGAGATCGACAGACACGGTCCACGCACACACTCGCGAAGGCGCGCACGCGTGCACACCTGAGGCACACAGCTTCCTGGAGACTTTATAGGAGGGAAACGAGCTCACTCCCCCCCCGCTGATTGGTGTTGTCGTGAGTCCTTGGAGGACCGTAGACAGGGCCCCTAGAACTTCAGAGGCAGCCGTCGGTTGGGCTAGACGAAGATGCACATCCTCCAAAGCGTCTGCACTCCTCTCCGTCTCCCTTTGATCTGAGACGGCCATGAGTCTGGATCGCTTCATGCTCAGTGTCCTTTAAATACGGCGACTATAAATACATTTACATTTACATTTAGTCATTTAGCAGACGCTCTTATCCAGAGCGACTTACAGTAAGTACAGGGACATTCTCCCCGAAGCAAGTAGGGTGAAGTGCCTTGCCCAAGGACACAACGTCATTTGGCACTGCTGGGAATCGAACTGGCAACCTTCAGATTACTAGCCCGACTCCCTCACCACTCAGCCACCTGACTCCCCCAATAAACTAAAAACATCCCATGAATGCGTTTTTTTTTCTCTCCCGCTCACCGAAACGCTGTGTGAAACGTTTGTGAAAGCCTCGCCTAGATGACTCTCCCACTGCACAACCTACGGAGTTATGCAGCAGGTCCTCCCTGCAGAGTTATTCACTCCCCCTCCCCGCGAAACGGACAGCCTCGAATAAAACACCGCGGCAACCCTCCTGCCTCTGTCGCGTTCGTGTGGGCTGAAAAGTGATTTCCTGTGTGACCTCGGACGGGAGGGAAGTGCGGGAAGGAGCGCACGTTGACGGGTTGCGCTTAACTCCGTCGTCGCTGGAGTGCGGCTCCTTTTTCCCCAAGTGGCGAAAGTCATCGTCGGACCAGCTGGCAGGACGGAACGAAAATGTCAGCGCAATCCCACGTTTTTTTTTTTGGGGGGGGGGGGGGGAGCTGTTGAGGCATCCCCCCACCATGTTGCCTTAGAAAATCAACACGACATGGATGAGTAGCCCGGCGGAATTATCCCTGCAGGTGCTTGGTGTGTGGTGCGGCGCAGAAGGCCTCCCAATTTATCCCAGAACACACTCGAAAAAAAAAGGCTGAAGGTACGGCGTTCTCTGTTATTAAAACACACACGGTATTCATCCTGCCTTCGCCGACCGCCAAGGTCATACACGAGTCAAAACATCTGAGCCTTTCCAATTTGCTTTCGCCGTCCCCTTGGGATGGAGTGATGGAATGGGAATCTGAGAGAGGAGCGCGGGAGGAAGGGGGGCCCCAGGGGGGGTTCCGACCGCGTAGCCCTGTTGTCCTCTCCGTGCGAAGCTGACCTCCAGCCGTCGGGCGTTCCCGCTCAAGGCACCGCGGCGTCTTTCCGTGTGTCCGTCCGCCACGCGGACCTGACAAGGAGCGCGCGAGCGAAGTAGCCAGCCCGCCGCCGAAACGGGGGGGAAAAGGCGTTTTTCTCAAGGGTTTCTGTCATGTGTTTGTGCTGTCCGACCCCCCCCACCCCCCCACCCATTGCCCACCCTCCCCCCCAAGACTAGTTGTCAGGGGAGATAACAGTCAGGGCTCGGATTCGAGGCCAGAGAGACACAGCTGTGTCCGTCTGGCCTTGCCATGCACTTTCGGGACTCGCCGCTCTCTATCAGGGCCCCGTCTTGACAGAGCTGGAGCAGAGAGACCAAGGCTGGACCCCCCCCCCCCCCCCGCCCCCCGGGGAGCAATAGGGCCCCCGACAGGATGAGTTAGGAACAACATTCCCATATGGGGAAACCCCTCCAACTAGATGAACTCCTTACCTACAGCCTTGGGCAGTCGGTGCGGAAATATCCCTTAAGTGGTTTCGTAAAAACCACAGCGCTCATTCGCTTCACTTGCGACAACCGCGCTCGAAAGGGACTCGACCGCCCGCCGAGGTGCATCCGGCTTCGTTTGACTCCGTGTCGGTTCGCGGAGTCGTGTCGCTCTGGAATTGTTTTTGACGTTGTCAATGTACACAGCGAGGCATGTCGTTTTTTCCGAGGTTGGTTGAAGAGGAGAGATTCAAGGTTGGGATCACGTCAGACGGGGGGATGGTTCTCACCATACATTGTCTTTGGCAGGCATGCATATGGTAATGTGTTCCTAAAATAAGACAAAGTAATTACAGTGTATACTTTCCCATTGATTTTCTTATAATCTTGCCCCCCCCCCCCCCCCTTCTCTCTCATTGTCTCCTACAGCTTTTTGATGGCCTCATTATTCTGCAGAGCAAAATGCATTCAGCGCCAGCTAGGGCTGCATGCGTTCAGCTGTATATATTTCCCTTGTAAAGAGGCAAATATTATACCCCTGAAAGGAAAGTGAAGGATGCGATAGAGACTGAAGAAGCGTGAGTGTGAAACAGAGAGACAAAGAGAGAGAGAGAGAGAGAGAGAGAGAGACAGTGGGAGAGAGGGATGATGAGAGAGAGAGAGAGAGAGAGAGAGAGAGAGAGAGAGAGAGAGAGAGAGAGAGAGAGAGAGAGAGAGAGAGAGAAAGAGAGAGAGAGATAGAGAGAGAGAGTGGGAGAGAGGGAGGATGAGAGAGAGAGAGAGAGAGAGAGAGAGAGAGAGAGAGAGAGAGAGAGTGGGAGAGAGGGAGGATGAGAGAGAGAGAGAGAGACAGTGGGAGAGAGGGAGGATGAGAGAGAGAGAGAGAGATAGAGAGAGAGAGAGAGAGAGAGAGAGAGAGAGAGAGAGAGAGAGAGAGAGAGAGAGAGAGAGAGAGAGATCCCAAGAAGAAAAGGCTAAGAGGACGGCGTCGATGGGAGGTTGGTTGTGTGATAGAATTAGGATTTCGACACGAGGGGGCCCACCCATGCGAGGGTGCCCGCGCTTCTGTTCCTTAGATGCGGGGGGAGTGCTAATTCAATTCCTCTCATCACAGTGGGTCACCAGTCCTAGCAGGCGACAAGTCGGGCGGGGAGATGGAGAGGGGAGGAGGAGAAGCGTTCACTATGTGTCACACTGGAGGACAGAGGAGAAAGCCTGAGGAGAACCACAGTCAGAAGACAAAGTGATGGCTCTAGACTGTCACCTCAATGTGGTAGGACAATAACGTCGTACCGCAATAGGACATGATCTGTCCCCTTGCAGTGTTGACTTTAGGCTCTCCTTCCTCTTGAGGCAATTCCGGAAGATTCGACGACTAGATGTTTTCGGGCCTAGCTTTCTGTGTATAAGCGACGGCCTTATTTTTGCTCCATTGTTTGTCCAAAATATTGTGTTGTTCATTTAGCTTTCATATACAGATTAACAATTTATATCCGATAGCACAATGCACATCCTATATTACATATTTGAATGTGTTTTTAGAAGGCTTGTCGTGTGTTTTCGATATTGTGAAAGGGTGTGTTGAGTAGGGTTTCGCGAGCAACAAGCGGAAACCTCAAAGGAATTTGCATCCCTCTTTATTGCTCTCTGAGCGGTAGTTAGGATGGAAATGGCTCCAGTGCCGGCTCGTTGCATCAAGAATTTAGATGGTGCTCTTCTGGGTGTCTGGCTGGCCTGGAAGTAGAAGCGGATGTAGGATGAATCATGCAGCAGGGCTGGGGGAGGCAGGCCTCGGCCTCTCTGGTTCACCTGCGAGCTGGGAGCCTTCAAGGTCAGAGACTCCCTCGGCTAGATTGAATCCTGTACAAATCATCCGACTTCTAAATGGCAATCTGGGTCTTCCGTGCTCCGCGAGTTCTCATAAGTTTCCAAATTAATGTCACGCTCCACTTGATAGAGCCTGCGCGCGATGAACGGATAAAAAAACGACATGAACATCTCACGTTGTGTCCTTAGCGGCCACTTAAGGGACTTTTGGAAAGGGAAATTGGACCTGGTTTCTCCTCACCTCAACTTGATCCAATGTGTCTGTCTACGGCATTCCGTTGATTTTTGGGAAACCCGAGTCCTTAAACCTACTACCATGTCTGACAGGTAAACGCATGCTCCACTAGTTCCCAAATCAACATAATCCTGTAGAAAGTAGCAGGTTGCATTTTTCACCAGTGACGTTTGTCTCGGGTGACATTTCGATAGAATGCGCTAAGTGTTTCGGGTTCGAGTTCACCCGAAGCAAGGCCTCTATAACCAAGGGCAGTAGAGCGTGGCCGAGTGCGTTGCGAAGCAACGGAATTCCCAAGGATAACCATTTCCCTCCTCTGGCACACCCCTCCAGGACAAGAGGAGTCCGTGGGCACCTTCAAGGGGAACGAGTTCTTCAGCTACAACCTGTCGCTGACGCCCATCCAGAGCAGCCTGGACGAGATCACGCTGTCCTTCCGCACGCTGCAGCGGAACGGCCTGCTGCTGCACACGGGCAAGTCGGCCGACTACGTCAACCTGTCGCTGCGGGGCGGCGCCGTGTGGCTGGTCGTCAACCTGGGCTCGGGCGCCTTCGAGGCGCTGGTGGAGCCGGCCAACGGCAAGTTCAACGACGACGCCTGGCACGATGTGCGCGTGACGCGCAACCTGCGCCAGGTACCCCCCCGACGCAACGCCTCGCGGCGGCGCTAACTCTGTTTCCCCACCCCTCCTTGCCTCTCCAGCCCCTAACCCCAGCCCCTCCCTCTCCCCATCCCTCCCCTAATTCCTGTCCTCACTTGCTCTCCCTGCGTTGCCCCTGGTAGCTCTGCTCTTTGCACCTTTTAAAAAAAGCTTGTTTACCTTCGCTCCGAGACGAGGCGATGTGTGTCAATATCGGAGGGACTGTATCGTCATTTCGCCCCGCCGTTTTCAGGAGCCCTCTCCCGTCATGGGTAGCCAGGAGAGGCTGGTTATAATGTCAGCTTGGGATTGAATTAGTCGCTGTGTTTTTTTTCATTTATCTCACACTCAGATGCGGGGGGAGGGCGGGGGGAAACGAACACTAATGGAGAACAACTGACTTCTTGTATACTTTCGTATCGCTATCAGCCTTTAGCAGCTTCGATCTTAGGCCTAGGTCCTAATCTGGCTCTGTCTTCAGTGCATGTAGTGAGGATTCTAGCCAACATACTCTGAAGATTCGAAATATGTCCACGGTAGAAATATACATGCATACTGTAATTATGGGTGTCACGAGTCAATAAATTGTATCGCTTTTCTCCACACAATTACGTGCCCATCTGATAACACCCTTTGTGGTACAGCTCTGACATTTCACACGACACCGCCACATCCCATAATCGAGTTAATCGGAAAGATCTTCGGAGAAATGGCTTTCACGTGTTGTGCTAGCTTTCACCCACGTGAAACTCCTCGTTGCGAAACAGGTATATTTAGTTGACTTCCGTCCCCCCAGGGCTTTGCTTTTGGAGAGATTTCTCCTTGGAAACACACACGGACAGATGTTTTTTACGGTCGGGGCATTTGCACCTGCCTGGACCTGTCAATCACATGGCTAATCTACTAACCAGTCCTCCTTCTGTCTCTACACCCCCCCCCCCTCTACACACACACACGGACACATGCGCAAACACTCGATATTCTGCCTGCCTGACCTGAAGCGGCCCATTTTATGTCTCTAACCGAGTCTGTGCTTTCTGTTTGTGTTTATCCCCGCTCACATAACCTTCTCCAGTGTTTTTTTTTATCATGCATTGCAGGGATTTTTGTTTTGTGTCAGACACTTACATTTGCCATTGAATTTGTCCTCTTTTACCGCCAAAAGGTTATGTCACATCGCTCAATACGAATATCCCCTCCACTCTTTCTTTATGGGATGATATCAAATACGAAACAGCCGAATGGATGAATTGATTGATTTTGTTTGCTCAGCTTCATTTCTCACTGGGTCCAGTGTTATTTAACGAGTTTACTGTTTCCCCTCTGCTCCCCTCTCACGTGAAGCACGCAGGCATTGGACATGCGATGGTAAACAATATACGATGGCTCTCATCTGAATTGTGTGTTTTGGTTTGCCTGAGTCTTCACCTTATCTTGTGCTTTGTGTCGATTTTCACTCAAGTCCACGCAGACGTTTATTAGGCCGTCCTCGATTTCAACGAGCCGTCGGAGGAGGTTTCTCTCTGTTCCACAAACATCGTCCGTGCGTTTAAGACACCCGTGGACGATAATTCGGCCCCTGGAACACCCGGCCATTAGCTGCCCTTTTGTAGAGTTCGCTGAATCAAATGGGAATTTGATCAGATGATCCCATGCATTGTGGCTTACAGTCCTCTCTAGCACACTAGCACACCGCTTCTTTCATCGGGATCCTTTAAACACTGAGAAGGAGTCAAGTGTCCGTCTCCTTTCATTAGCGCCTCCGCTCATGGATAGTTCTGCCAGCTCCATTTAAGGCTGGTGTTTTGTTTTCATTTAGGCTACTCAAGTTGTTTTTTGTTGTTGTTTTTTTTCAGGCACCCATGTTTTGCCTTTCATTCATTGTGTTGCATGCCCCCACTAACATTCACTGTACTGTACAGTGTGTAGATATGCTACATTGTGTAGAACGTACAGTATGTCACTTGTCTTCACGTGAATGAGTGATTCCATCAGTAGTATGTACCTCCAGTTCACCCTGTTTACTGTAGCGATGCAAGCAAACCCTATTTGGTCATTTCATATTTAGAACATAAGTCAAATAACATCTAACCCTCGAATTGGCTACAAATACGGTTCTTCTTTGATTCCGTTTCTTATTTCTATTGTACTAACAACCATTTTTGTGTCTGACTCCCCTGTCTGTACTAACAGTCCCCTTGAACCCCTCCCTCTTAACCTGACGCACCCATCCTAACCATTACAATGACTCCCTCGTCAATCACACTCTCGAAAGGGGCCCAGTCCTTGGCCTACAAACACGCTCATGCTTTCAGCCCTGCAATTGATCCCTGCATACATTGCGGAAGTTTCCGGTTACCTCCCTGTCACCTGGGGATGGAGGGTAGGTCTCTTGAAGGGGGTGAGTTTTTTTTTTTAATGAGATATGGCAGTTGGTTTTCACAGGTTCGATTCCTGTCATCCGCCTTGCACTCTCTTACACTCTCTGGCGTTCGTTCCCCCGCCCGCCTGCCCGCCGACTCGCAAACGGACGACAAACAGACTCCCAAAAACAACACGTCAACACACTGTCGATGGCGAGGTTTTCTTTTTTTGCCGCTTTCCAGACAACGCCGTGCATACCGTACAGTGCTTTGCACGCCCACACCCTCACACGTACGCAGACACTTCTCACTTCCTATTCCCTTGTCAAACCGTGCCCTCAATTTGAGCTCGAACGCTGCAACAGCCCTGAACAGCAAACGCAGACATAAAAATGTGTTGCCCTATCGGCTGGGAAGTACATAGAGAAGCAGGGACTAGTGACGAATGTTGGCCTGAACGGGGGCCATTATCTTGGGGCAGGGGGCAGGGCCATGCTTCTCTCAGCTAGGCACCCTGGGACTTGTAGTGTGGAGCTGTTTGACAGTAATCTTAAACAACATTCCAATGTCCTTATCTGAGGGAAAGTATACAAATGAGGACGTTTTGTTTCATACCAAAATAATTCCTCAATAGAATACTGTGGAATACAATAGGATACAGCTTTATTGTCCGTCTAGTATGGACATTTTCCTTTGGCATCAACTTCAATGAAAAGGATCACACACAGGATCACACCATCTATACTGAGAATTAATTAGTATTAATAGGTGAGGAATTTAGGCTACCAACTCAGCAGTTGATTTATTTTCCTTGACTGTGTGCGTATATTGATCTGAGATTGATTGGAATGGTCTTGGGTGGTCTGCTTAATGAACTGACCCATCTCTCTATCATCAGTTTGGAGCATTCATGGTTTCAGTTTCAACCACTCGATTTGTGCTGTATAATGATCTGCTCTAAATTTGCCTCCTCAGTCCAGCTGCTCTAGAGTATTTATGATAGCAGAGGACCAGAGAGTAGTAAGACCCTGCAACCTGCACTCATTAATTTAACTTTGCCGTAGGACCTAGCTACAGTAGTACACCTGTGCCGATTCATCTTAATTAAAAAAATTGAATCTTGCAAAATCTTGTGAAAGGTTTGATTCATGTACTAATTCATACTGTCTCCATACACTCCATATGCCTCTGTGTGTTTGTTTTTTCCTCTCTGGTCCGTTTCATCGTCGTTCTCTCTCTGTCTGTTGGTCTCGCACTTGTCTCTCTCTCTCTTTCTCTCTGCCTCTCTCTGTCTTCCTCTCTGCATTTTTCTCTCTCTCTCTCTCTCTCTCTCTCTCTCTCTCTCTCTCTCTCTCTCTCTCTCTCTCTCTCTCTCTCTCTCTCTCTCTCTCTCTCTCTCTCTCTCTCTCTCTCTCTCTCTCTCTATCTGCCCATGGTGCTACCAGGTGACCATCTCTGTGGATGGGCTCCTGACCACCACGGGCTACACCCAGGAGGACTACACCATGCTGGGCTCCGACGACCTCTTCTTCATCGGTGGCAGCCCCAACACGGCCGACCTGCCCGGCTCCCCGATCAGCAACAACTTCATGGGCTGCCTCAAAGATGTGAGTTTGGGTCGGGGACCTCCCCTTTTAACAAGGAAGAGGTATTCATAGCACTGTTAGCATTGTTCATATCTCATTGTTCTGGGCTGTTGTAAAGAGAACATGCCATGGTAATTTATGCGCATGTTATGAATATCTAATTAATGACAGATTGTTGCGTTGCGTCACAATCAAACTGCCAGTGCTTTGGTTGTACTGGTAATGGAAGTGCATTTTAGCTCGCATACGGGATGTGTCTCCCAAAATGTGAACGTTATGGGAATTTGCAACGGTCTTGAATTATATATTAAGACGTGGGGCTGAATGTGAACGCCGACTTGCTATTCTTCCGGGTGAATATAGCGGCTCCAATCCGCAGTATTAATTACACCTACTCAGTGGCACCCCCCACCCCACCCCACCTCACCCCCCGCCTACCACCCTGCCTCCCTCCCCGGTGACTGCTGGAGCTAGGGTGACCTTCTTTTGCCCTCTCACGCTTTCTTTGTGTCTCTCTCTCTCCCCTCCCCTCCCTCCCGCTCTTCTCTCTCCTTAACATCTCCGTATCCCTCAGCCAGAGCAGCTCTGTAATTAAAACCATGCCAGCACTGGTGGATCCCCCAGCTTTACCATCCTGACAGCCAATTTAGACATTGATCTCCTTCTATGGATTTCCGGCTCGCGTTCTCCACTCTCCTTCGCCAATCTCGTTGACCCCTCCCCCCCCCCCTCCACAGATTAATCACGTCGTCCACGTCGTCTTTGATGGAGAAAATACCTTACCGCTCCCAAGACGCTTTTTCTGAGGATTCTCAATAACAATATGCAGTACCTCAAGAATCCTCTTTTTGTAGGACACTGATATTGAGAGGATCCTTTGAAATTGCGAAGAGCCGCAACAATATAGTATATTTGTGTTTGCTGCTGTGCCAAAGTAGGAAATAGGATTTTTCCCTCTTTTTCATTTTCATTTTTTCTTCCATTTTTGTTTTGCAAGTAAACAAAAAAAACATAAGATGGGGGAAGGGGCATCTCATAAAGTTTTATTTTAGGCAGGCAATTACTGTCGACGCTACGGCGTGAAATCAAGCCGCCTGGTGTATTTTCAGCCGGGGAAACAGTGAGGTTCACACCTCCAGGCTGGTCGTCAGTCAACTGGCTTTGACGCTGAGTGCCGCCGGTGTGAAAATGAAAAACATGTTCAGCTGTGCTTACCCCCAACCCCCCCCCCACACGCCATCCCCGCGCGGCGACTCGTGCCGTGACTGCCGAGGGGACTGTGACTGTGACATCATCCTCGGAGCGTCTGCGTTCTGAGGGGCCGGCGGCGGCGTTCCCCCCCCCCCCCCGGTCTTAACGATCGATAGCGTCTGTTCGGGTTTCCGCGAAGGGCGTCTTTCCGCGTCTTGTTTATTCCTCGCCGCAGCTCAGCGGTTAAGACCGGCGTGGCTCGGTCGGGTTTTTTTCGGGGGGGGGGGGGGGGGGGTGAGCCGTTCCACTCGGTTTCGCCGTTCTCGGCTTCAGCCGACGGAGCCGCCTCGAGCGTCCTCGTGGTCGTGAGCCGCCTGTCCTCTTGTCTCCCAGGTGGTCTACAAGAACAACGAGTTCAAGCTGGAGCTGTCGCGCCTGGCCGCCGAGCGCGACCCCAAGGTCAGCGTCCACGGCGACCTGGCCTTCCGCTGCGAGGACGTGGCCGCCCTGGAGCCCGTGACCTTCGACACGCCGGCCGCCTACCTCGCCCTGCCCCCGTGGAGCACCAAGAAGACGGGCGCCATCTCCTTCGACTTCCGCACCACCGAGCCCGGAGGCCTGCTGCTGTTCAGCCACGGCCGTCCCCAGGGGCCCGGAGGGGGGCCCGCCGGCGCCGACCGCCAGCCCCGGGCCGACTACTTTGCCCTGGAGCTCCTGGACGGCTTCCTGTACCTGCTCATGGACATGGGGTCCGGCAGCATCAAGATGAAGGCCAGCAACAAGAGGCTGAACGACGGAGAGTGGTGCCACGTCGACTTCCAGAGAGAGGGGGCGGACAGGTGAGACGACAGGATACCACACGGATCTCGTTACACTGTAATCACAAAGGGAAGTGGGGGGGTGGGGGGTAGGGGGGGGGGCTTGGGTTCCTCTCCCCGGAGTTATAGTATACATATAAGCCCGTGAAAGCATATAACTGTGCCGCCACAGAAGCCCTCTCATTGGCTCCTCCTTGGCGTCGTACAAAGACACGAGCGTATCCAGTTTTAATTACAGTCGTATTTTTAGCCACCGTAATCTATGTATGACATTTTGAAAATTGCCTTAACCTATTTCACAAGTGGCCAATTATACCGTCATCCACCTCACATAGGGAAATGTCTGGCCTTATTAGTCTAAGTCTGTGATCGGTGATGGTGTGGTCGTCTCATTTGTTAGGAAAATAATGTATGACAAAGATCTTCCCTAATTCACTCCGTTTGCAAGACTGTCTCGCAGTTGTTGTGGCACTGTTGTATTTAGAGTTTTATTTATTATTATTATTTATTATTTTATTTATTTATACTCCCTCCCATCCTCTGTCCTCTCCTACATCCTCTCCCCCTCTCTCCCTCTCTCCCTCCATCTTCTCTCCCCCTCTCTCTCTCCCTCCATCCTTTCCCCCTCCCTCCCTGTTTCTATCTCTATCTCCCTCCCCCCTTCTCTATCTCTCTCTCTCCTTCCCTCCCTGCCCGACCCTCCCTCCCTGCGGCCCCCCCAGGTGTCATCTCGGTCAACGGCCGCGGCAGCCCCTTCTCTGCCAACGAGGGCAGCGAGATCCTCGACCTGGACGGGGACATGTACCTGGGGGGTCTGCCCGAGGAGCGCCAGGCCCTGCCGCTGCCCCCGGGGGTGTGGACGGCGCCCCTCAACCTGGGCTACGTGGGCTGCGTGCGGGACATGTTCGTCGACGGGCGCAGCCGGGACCTGCGCGCCCTGGCCGAGGTCCAGAGCGCCTCCGGGGTCAGCGGCCTCTGCACCAGGGAGACCCACGTCCGCTGCGCCCGGGACACCTGCTCCAACGGGGGCCTGTGCCGAGAGGGCTGGAACCGCCATGTGTGCGACTGCACCGGGACGGGCTACCTGGGCGCCAGCTGTGAGACCGGTGAGTGGATGGAGGGAGGGAGGGGGAGAGGATGGAGGGAATGAGGGGGAGAGGATGGAGGGAAGGAGGGGGAGAGGATGGAGGGAAGGAGGGGGAGAGGATGGAGGGAAGGAGGGGGAGAGGATGGAGGGAGAGAAGATGGAGGGAAGGAGGGGGAGAGGATGGAGGGAATGAGGGGGAGAGGATGGAGGGAAGGAGGGGGAGAGGATGGAGGGAAGGAGGGGGAGAGGATGGAGGGAGAGAAGATGGAGGAGAAGGAGGGGGAGAGGATGGAGGGAAGGAGGGCGAGAGGATGGAGGGAGAGAAGATGGAGGGAAGGAGGGGGAGAGGATGGAGGGAAGGAGGGGGAGAGGATGGAGGGAGAGAAGATGGAGGGAAGGAGGGGGAGAGGATGGAGGGAATGAGGGGGAGAGGATGGAGGGAAGGAGGGGGAGAGGATGGAGGGAGAGAAGATGGAGGAGAAGGAGGGGGAGAGGATGGAGGGAAGGAGGGGGAGAGGATGGAGGGAGAGAAGATGGAGGGAAGGAGGGGGAGAGGATGGAGGGAAGGAGGGGGAGAGGATGGAGGGAGAGAAGATGGAGGGAAGGAGGGGGGGAGAGAAGGGGAGAGAGGATGGAGGGAAGGAGGGGGAGAGGATGGAGGGAAGGAGGGGGGGGAGAGAAGGGGAGAGAGGATGGAGGGAGAGAGGAGGGAGGCGGAGGATGGAGGGAGAGAGAGTATGGAGGGAGAGAGAGAAGATGGAGGGAAGGAGGGAGAGAGGAGAGAGGGAGAGAAGGAAAGGAAGTTGTCCTGGCTGACATGACACTGCAGGTTTGGAGATTCATTTGCAAGATGTTTTGATGTAGTGTAGATTGGAAGTAAATACGGCAATGGATATGAAAGATGTTGTGAGTTGTTTACAGGGGTAAATTGCCTGAGAATTTATCCGATCTATCAGTGGATCAGAAGTATGTGAGTTGACGTCTGGTGAATGGGGTGTGGAAGTGTATCTGTGCGTCATCGTTAATGCAACTCTGCCTCATCACACTATTTTCACAGACTAGAAGAGAGAGAAAGAGACAGAGAGGGAGAGAGGGAGAGAGAGAGAGAGAGAGAGAGAGAGAGAGAGAGAGAGAGAGAGAGAGAGACGGCGAAGCCTTATTGGCCGGATACCGTTAAAGGGATATAAACAGCAGCCTCATTGTGTTTGAGTGTGATGAATAAAAATGTATGTGAGAGATGATTAAAGTCACAGCTCTCCTTGTGTGCTCTCTAGACTGTTTCTGCCATCTAGTGCTCCATCAGAAAACTACAGATAGAATTCTGTAAAACGACGTCCTGAGATCAGCAAAACCACTATTTATATGCAATAGTAGGCTACAAGGGTGTGTCTTTTGCCAATTTGATCCATTATTGCTAGATGTGAAGATAAGGAAATAACACCGTCCCTCACGAGCCCTGGAGCTCTCATTCCACAATCCAGCATCGCCGGAGACCGGATGTGACCGTGTGTTGTCGTTCTCCGTCTCCCCTTTCCCGCGTTCAGAGGCGGCGGTGCTGAGCTACGACGGCAGGATGTTCCTCAAGGTGGTGATGCCGGAGACTCTGCACACCGAAGCCGAGGACGTCTCTCTGCGCTTCATGTCCCAGAGGGCCTTTGGGCTGCTGGTGGCCACCACGTCCCAGGAGTCCGCCGACACGCTGAGGCTGGAGCTGGATGGAGGCAGGGTCAAGCTCACCGTCAACCTGGGTAATGCTTTCACAGTAAAGCTTGCGCTAAAGCTAAGCTAACACTTACACGGAGGCAAGGGCCAAGGCTGATGCTAAGGCTAATGCTAAGGCTAACGCCAAGGCTAATGCTAAGGCTAACGCCAAGGCTAATGCTAAGGCTAACGCCAAGGCTAATGCTAAGGCTAACGCCATGGCTGATGCTAAGGCTAATACTAAGGCTAATAATATGGCTAATGCCAAGGCTAATGCTAAGGCTAATGCCATGGGTAATGCCAAGGCTAATGCTAAGGCCAATGCCAAGACTAACGCCAAGGCTAATGCTAAGACTAAAACCTAAACTAGCACAGAGTCTGGGTTTCAGTGAGAGAGTGTCCCCTCCTCCCCTTCGCCACATAACTATGAGCTACGTGGTCCCACCTCTCTCCATTTCTCTCCATTCTTCCCTCACTGACTCTCTCTCTCTCTCTCTCTCTCTCTCTCTCTCTCTCTCTCTCTCTCTTCTCTCTCCTCTCTCTCTCCTCCTCTCTCCCTCTCTCTCTCTCTCTCTCCTCTCTCTCTCTCTCTCTCTCTCTCTCTCTCTCTCCTCTCTCTCTCTCTCTCTCTCTCTCTCTCTCTCTCTCTCTCTCTCTCCTCTCTCTCTCTCTCTCTCTCTCATCTCTCTCTCTCTCTCTCTCTCTCTCTCTCTCTCTCTCTCTCTCTCTCTCTCTCTCTCTCTCCATTTCCTTGTCGGGTCCTAACCATCCCAACCCTTTCAGCCCTTCAACGGCCTGTGTGTCTGCAGTCCCAGGAGCAGACAGTCAGCGCGACCAGCTCACGTAGGAAGCTGCCCATCATAGATACAGTACACTGATGTGTCAAATCCAAACATCAGCACTCGATTGGACTGTAGGACGTTCTCCTACCACACATCTGCAGGTCCCCTAACTCAGGGCTATCTCCGTCCTGTCGGTGGAGTAGCAGGGAGTTTACGCGATCGGGAACGATGGCAACCGAGTGGCGAGGTAGCCCACTCCTTGCACACACAGGTTAGACAGTGAGTCTGGTCCCTGGCTGTCTGCATCCACTGTTCTGTGATGGTTGACAGGCTCCAGAGCGCGCCCCTCAGCCACTCTGCCCCGACGCGGCTTTTGCGAAGCTCCATTTTGGGGGGCTTCAAAGACGTGGAGAGGCAGGTCCCTGAGAAAGCGCACAGCCTTGCTGGGCGGCGAGCGGGCTTGTTCCTGCAGCTCGACGCTCTCGTGCCTTTGCTAAGTGACCGAGGCTTCGGCGTGGCTGTGTGGGTGCCAATCGCCCCTCTCCTTCAGACTCTACCCCCGGTGGCCACCGCGAACAGGATATGGAAATAATGGAAAGATATGACTCACGACAATAACAACAACAAAAACGATTTGGTCTTGGTTTTGTACTAATCACAGATTCCCTTCAGTCTGGGACTTTAAGAGATGGTTCACAGTTGTTAACAATGGATATTTTCAAAAAATTAAAAGTATGCTATGTCCGGAAAACCAGCACCAGTTACCCTTACTCCTTTAACCCAGTCCTACTTCTTTTGAAATCTGAAATATAGCTAATGTGGTGCAGCACATTGCATATGCACACAGACCTCCCTGACTCGCGAAACGCCGGATCAGACAGACGCAGCGTGGGCATCTCAGCTCCCGCTTCGTGAGGGTCCGGCCGGGTGGTTGCCGTGGCGAGGAGACGGGCAATTTGGCCTCTGGAGCTTGTCCCCGGATGGTGGGCTCTGAGAACCCCTCAGATGTCTGCAGAATGTACCTTGAAGGATGTGAAAAAATGTCTTCTTCTTCTTCTTTTCTTTATTTTCTTTTTTTTGGGGGGCGGGGGGCGGTTTGTTTTTAGTTTTAATCTCACCATCTCGCTCTCTCTCTCACCAGATTGTATCAGGATAGACTGTAACCTCAGTAAGTGGCTCCTATGATTATTTTCCTTTGATTTAGAGACTGCAACTATCATGTTATTGTATCCTGGTGTGTTTTTCATCATACTGGTCTGCTGTATGTTATGAATTCAGTCTGTCCCAACCAATCAGGTAAGTCTGTATCACAGGCAAGTCATTCAACTCTCATTCTACGAAGTCATACTACTATGATCTATTTCAGTTTGGTATTCCTTCAGTCATTAGGCAGCGATAGCTCTGCTGAATCAGTCAGTCACCAGTAGATGGCAGTATAAGCTCAACTCTCTAGGGAAACACCTTCCTGTGGCGCAACACAGGATCGAGGGGAAGGATTTGTGTTTAGGTTTGCATCGCCATGTTGTGCATTATAAACCATATATGTATACAAAATACACGACAGCCCTTCAGTGAGACTTTTAGTTCGTCGCAAGATCTGAAGTAGGCCTCTTGTGATCGAGTATTTTAGTGAACAAAGGCTGCAGCCGCAGCCCAGCCATAAACACGGGACTGCAAAATTGGGACACAAATTCCCAATATGAAGAGTAACGGCGCTAACATTTTCAGTGACTTTTTAATTGACAGAATTAGCCAATAGTTAAACTAAACGGTGGTTAACAAGAGGCTCCCTTACCATCTGGCAGTATCTGTTTGGGCCATAGCTCGTCTTGCATCCTAAACGGATTTTGCTATTCAAGGCAGACCTTGTACAGGTTGTTGCTGCTGAGCTAGGTACATGGGAATCAAAACGGAAAGCATGTTATTCATATCAATGGGAAAGCAGGAAATGGGTACTTGTATTACATGAGGTTAATCCGCTTCAGATGGAAGGTGGGACTAGTTTTGTTGCACTGGAAGATTCTAGAAGGGGACTATTTCCTTTGGAGTAGCATAATAGCCAGTGGGTGACCCAAGAGGGAGAGTTTAGCAGGGCACACTCTGTAGGTGGAGTGTAACAACGTGTAGCCAATGCCAGCACAACTTTATAGAGAGCATAACAGCTTCTCACTTATGTGGATGGTGGTTGAATGTGGAGTAGGCCAACAAATGGAGCAGAGGATTTCAGACTGAGCATTCTGAGGGACTGGAGCTGTTGGGGAGCTGTCCATGGTGCTGAACACCGCACAGGACTGAACGGCACAACATGGTAGCATAGAATGGATTGAACACACCGATGTCCGCAATTGGCCACAGCTCCTGAATGCCCCCAGCCCCCCCCCCCAACCCCCACCCCACACACACACACGTTTTGCAGGTGTTGAGACTACAGAATATTCATGTTCACGACCATGAAGCCCCCCTGATGGTCGCGTAACGAGAAATTAAAGATAGGAATTATACACAGAGGCAAACGTAGGCTTCAGATGAACAGTGTTTTCACCGCTACGCTGGGATTTATAAGTGCAGTATATAAAGATAAATGTTTCTTAACATCGGAAAGCGAACCATTTGTTTTTAGAGAAATATGTAACTACTATGCTTTGATTAGCATTGCGCAACGTAACTCGAAAGATCTCCTCTGGCTCATTAAACTATACAGTACAACATCACCATTCCTTAGAGGGTAGCCTTATTAAAAACCATGTACTGTATATGTCAGCCCTTCTTGAACTCTGGATCAAACAGAAACCCATAAAGGGGCCCCTTCTAAGCTCCCGATATGTGGCTCCCCCGCACACACACACACACACACACACACAAACACACACACACACAGGCCTTTAGTAGGTTGGCAAGAGAGGACAACGTTAAAGAGAGGCACAGTGCACTTCAAAGCCAGTAATCAGACCACTTCACATACAGTACTGGACACTCCCCCTGCCCAAATGTGCTCACCTGGTAAGGACAGTAGAGTAGTGTACCAGGACGACATGCATCCACAAAGGATAATGTTCAATGCCTTGCTTGAACTCTCCAAAACACTCTTAACTCTAAACACGAAAGGCGCGCCGAGATGTCAGATCTCCCACTGTGTGTCCCTGGAACATCAGTGTAGAGATCACTGCATTTTCCCGAGACCCGAGAAAGCACTGTGAACCATGTTTGATTAGGTCTGCGCAGTACTACTCGGACAGATAGGACCATAACAGCCTGCTTTTTATACCTTGAGGTCCTTAAGACAGTACGTAAAGGATTTATTCTTCTCTGTGACAAGCAACCTCGAGGATTAGTATATCTTTTTACAGCCTTCTTGGCAACCCATTCGACTCTGCCCTCCCTGTTAGAGTAAGAGGCTTCTGCCAGGTCAGTGGGGAGGAGGGAGATATCTGGGTAATGAGATTGCCGGTCAGTTCATTTCTGGCACAGTTCAGTCCAGATCAGCACACATGGTCGCCCACAAGCCTAACTGGCTTGAAGCTCCATACAGGCTCTAGCAGATCAGCTAAATAAGGGAATAAAGGCGTGGGAAAAATGTGGGTTCCCTGGCCCAGATCCTCCCCACCAATCCCAGAATGCACGGCAACTCTCAGAGCCCAGTCCTGTATCTTTCCTCCGCTTTATTTCTGTGAAACTATGCAAATATTATTCTGTCATTCTTTCATATAAATGAAAATGAGCATTGAGCAATATGCGGTATGCATGAGCGCCTTTGGCTCAATAAAACAAATAATACTTTGAAACAGTTATGCAACAATGGGGCTTCATAGAAAGGGTTCCAAAACCCAGCCCAACCACTGTAACTTATTGCCTACAGCAGTCATGGCTCATGCAATAGCTTCCGACAGTCTTTCTTGAATTAAGGAAGTACAGTAGACTCGTTCTGAAGATAGTCTTAGCACCTGAAGACCAGGATGTGATATGGGTGAGTGCATCGTTCACATCAAGCAGCAGACTGGGTGTCCAGTTGTGTCCCAGAAGATTTGCGGTCTCCCCAACTTCCTGTCTTCCAATCATCTTCCCGTCCTCTATGACGGAGCGTTCAGAAACCGTTAAGGGTGTCATCGGGCGCGGCTTCCCAGCCAGTGTCCTGTCCTTACCGGTCCCCTACACCCTGAGCTCAATTAGACAGACAGACAGATCCCCGGAGGCACAGCTAGCTTAGCTATGGCTAATTAGCTTCAGAAGCGATGTCAGAACTCCTTTGAATGTCCGCGTCGGCCTGTTGCCGAGCTGCTGATCTGGGGTGACGGTGCCGCAGTGGGGAGCTTCTGCATTGTGACCTATTTTTACAAAAAAAAACAATCTTCCAAGCCGGAAAGACAGAACTAGGGGGAAATGTGTGTTCAATCCTGGAGCTGCAAAGCTGGTGTGCATTTACCGTGGCGTTATTGTGTTTATTCCTCAGGATATTTCTTCAACAAATTCACTAAGGGCTTACGTATTCAGTAAGGGCTGATGTTGGTTGTGTTATTGCACAAATGTGTTCATGTGGGTTTGCTGTGATTGGCGTATCTCATGTAACCATTCACGATGCAAACAAATGACTAGATGACTAGATGTTTCTAGATGCTTAGATTATTGTCCATATTAAGAGTTTCACAAGGACTTTACAACATCACAGGGCATTACATCAGACATAATGAATGAAAGATGAATGAATTAGAAATGAGATAGTGTTGATAATTCGGTTAGCTCTAAAATGGCCTAGATAAAACACAGGTTGAAATGTGAAAGGAAAGTATCATATGTTACTCTCCAGATGTCGTCACAAGTTACACCGTTAGCAATAGGAATCCCTTGGGTGCCATGGAAAGCCTGTGTTAGCATATGAGGGGGGTGATTTGACCGTATTACGTCCTCAGGTCGAGGACCAGAGATGCTGCTCGCCGGCCAGAAGCTCAACGACAACGAGTGGCACTCGGTGAAGGTGGTCCGGCGCGGCAAGAACCTGCAGCTCTCCGTCGACAACGTGACCGTGGAAGGTAAGACTGGCCCGAGCGCACCCCCCCCCCTCCCCCCCTCTCAATCTCCAGCCGTCGGACTTCTCTTAAATAAAGAATTCAAGGACACCTGATTCAAGGAGAAAACGCTGAGATAAAACAATGGTGTCTCCCCCCCCCCCCCCCCCCCCCCCGCTCAGGCCTCTTGACCGGCGCTCACACGCGCCTGGAGTTCAACCACGTCGAGACGGGCATCATGACGGAGCGCCACTTCATCACCGCCGCGCCCTCCAACTTCATAGGCCACCTGCAGGCCCTCTCCTTCAACGGCGTGCCCTACCTGGACCAGTGCAAGAACGGCGACATCTCCTACTGCGAGCTCAACGCCCGCTTCGGCATGCGGCGCATCGTCGCCGACCCCGTGTCCTTTGTGACGCGGGCCGGCTACATGACCCTGGCCACCTTGCAGGCCTACGCCTCCATGCACCTCTTCTTCCAGTTCAAGACCACCAGCCCGGACGGCCTGCTGCTCTTCAACGCGGGAGACGGCAGCGACTTCATCGTGGTGGAGCTGGTCAAAGGGTGAGTGGGGGGCCCGGTGAGGTCAGAGGTCACGATAGAGGTGGCGTTGTGTCCTGGCGAACTCTGGTCTCAGCTTGCTTGATTAAGACAGGCAGCTGGTGATATTTACCTGTACAGAAGGACAATTTGCCCTCGATGATGATGTTCACGAAATAGTATTGCTGCTTTAGATTTACAATGGAGCACTAGAGAGAGAGAGAGAGAGCAGGAGGGAGTCAGACAATGGCAGAGAGAGCGAGTTTGGGAGAGAAGGAACAAGGCACACAGATGGCAAACCGCCGTCCAGCTTCACATGGCAATACCGTCACTCAGAAGGCAGGGCCTCAGCAGGGATTTCTCTCTCTTCCTCACTTCCTGTCTGTCTCGATGTCTCCCGCCGTCCTTTTTCCTCCTCTCTTCGGGCTGCGTCTTATCAACTACTAAGTACATCTTCATAAGCCGGCCTTTCCTGACCAGAACATTTTGGCCTGACCAGTCTTTAACTAATCATAGCAGGGACATGTTCAATGATGGGTTGAATGGGTTCATCTTTTTTTGTCGCGGCAAACGCTATTATTCAGTTCTTTACTGGGATGAGGTGCAATCAGAACAGACCTGTGAGTGTGTCGACGTGTTTGTTTCTCGCCAGCTACATCCATTACGTGTTCGACCTGGGCAACGGGCCGTCGCTGATGAAGGGCAACTCCGACAAGCCCCTCAACGACAACCAGTGGCACAACGTGGTGGTCTCCCGGGACGACGGCAACGTGCACATCCTCAAGATCGACTCGCGCACCGTGACACAGCACTCGAGCGGAGCCCGTCACCTTGACCTTAAAGGTACAAGGCCGTAACTATGGAGTCAACATTGGGGGGGGGGGGGGGGGGGCAAATCTGCTACCACCGGTATCAGTAATACTAGTAGTTATAAAAATGCATTTTTTAAGTTTAGTTATGAATATAATTTTTTTTTTTTTACGATACTTTCGGACAGCATGCTTGGTTGCCTGTCGTAGTGTAGCACATTTATATTTTATTTATATTTTTATATCAATATATTGGGGGGGACATTTTGACCAGATTTGAATATTGGGGGTGGGGGTGTGTGTCCCCCAATATATATTATGATTACGGCCCTGCCTCAAATGGACACATACTGCACAGTACTGTTCCAGTGACTGCCTGTGAACTTACAGGCCACAGTATTGTATTGCGATAGGTATGTAGGCCGACCGTTTATTTTTGCCACCAGTGTTTGCAGTTCTGTTGCCCTGGTAAGGCCAGTCGTTCTAGTCAGTACGCACGCCAACCAATGTGTGGTCTGGTGTGTATCTGGATTTAGCGAGGACAATGGTGTCTGTGGATAGGAAAGAGTTAGTTCAATGTCCTTTTTAGGAGATAAGTTGCTTTTGGGCGGGAAAAGGGTATTTTGTAAGAAGGATGAAAAATACAAAGGATGCAGGCCCACACAAAACTGCCGCTAAACGACTGGAACGGAATGAAAAGGGAGCCCATCAAAGCTCCGTCAGTGGCGAGCCCAGTCGGGCCATGCCGGGTGACCTCCAGTGAATCACCTCTGCCTCGGCAACCCTTTACTCGGCGGCCCCGGCGTGCTAATGCTAAATCCGCCCCAACGGAATGCTCGCATTCAATCAAACGGCTAGCCAGGTCTGCCTGGCTGAGTGACCAGTGTGAAGCCAAGCCAAGCTCATTTTGGACTGTTTGCCTAATGATCATGCAATCCCTTGGCCACAGGCCCAAGAAATTGTTTTGCTGGATCCAGTTCCCTTGTTTGGTTTTGTTTAGCCGAGGCAAAGATAGTCACAGTCCACAGTATTTTTGTATGTCTATATTTACATGGATACTGTACCCTGACCTTAAGGCAGCACTGTCCCTCTTGTCATTAGTAATGCACCTGTCGCTGGTACTTGCCGTCTGATATTATCTCGTGCTCCGACTCCAGTGAGCAGTTACCAGTGGAGAGGATGCGAGATAGAATGTACCAGTAGAAAGCCGTTTTAGACTTACAGGACCATCGATTTAAGAAATAGACGTTTCGGGAAAACACGGCTTTTTTCCACATTTAATGCAGGGCATCATGAAATCAAAAGTTGCCGCAGTGGAACTGTGTTTTATTGGGAATGTTCCTCAGGGTCCTCCTCTCTGTGTTTCATCTGCTTTGGAAAAAAAAGGTTTTAAACACAAATATGCAACATCAAAAGAGCCGCTTCACAGTGAATGTCAGCTCAGTGGCTCAAGCAATTATAGCGAAAATATTTGACAAACGTGGAGGGATCCGAATGGTCCACAACCAGTTTGTGTTAGACGGAAAAGAAGCTGTGTAGACAGGGAAGGGTTCAGGCAGGAGGACTCAGTAGTAGCATTTACTTGATACTTTATTGCACACGACACAATACATGATTGTAATACTTGATTTGGCATAATGGTTCTGCTCGCATCGGCTCCCTGCCGCACCCAACGGAGACACCGTCTCGACCTCCGAGCAGAGAGCAGCGACGCATTGCCCCTACGAAAGGGAACACAGAAGGAGGCAGCAGGATGACTGACGTCTGTGTCGCACTAGCAATGCATATGCCGGAAGGTGTGCCCCGACTGCGTGATATGACGTGTTGCTAGTGACGCGCTATGTCTCGCGTCCCCTGTGTGAACCAGCTCCGCTTGATTTCTGCTTATTTGTTCCTTTGGTAAGACCGCTTCGATGACTCGAGACTCCGCCATATGTTGGTTCATAGGTTGTTTTTAGTACGACTACACTGTACATTGTAGATTTGAGTTTATATTTGATATCGAGTCCCATGTATTTTATAATACAGCATTTTCCTTTTGTACTGTGCATGTCAATGCAAGTGTAACAGTGCAATTTCCCCCCAGGGATCAATAAAGAACTATTTTCGACACTACTCTACCAACTAAAAACATCAACCGGTTTCATGACATGCTTGATGTAAAATCAGTTATGTAACATCTTATCATGCTGAGAAACGTTTAATCTGTTTTCTCTGCCCAAAATAACTAGACCCAAATCCCAGTGCACCTGGGTCCGGGAGTTTTCCCACATTGAATACCGTTATCATCCAGTAACTAACTAAGCCAAACTGTGAAGGATTGCCTTGACTTTGTAGGATTTAAAGTCAACCCGCAAGGGAATATCTCCTGTTCAATGCTCGACAGACATTTATTACTCTGATGAAGAGTAGCATTCTCTGGCTTCTGAATGAATATGTCACGGAATGGGTTTTTGGAGGTTGCAAATGGAAAAAGGATCTGTCGGATTGGAAAGTTCCCTAGCATCTTATGTGAGGCCGGCTAGTACAGAGTGTACTCCAGGCTTGGGCTAGTGATGTTAGACACGAAATGTTGGTAAGCTCTTGTACTGAATGTCTAGGCTGCTCACAAGGTTAAGTAACAGCACAGTAGCTAGAAGGTTGATGCTCTTGGTTGAACAGGAATGTCAACACGGATCAATGGTACGAGATAGAAAAATAAAGGCACAAAGAAACGTTAATAAAAAGTTATACTAGGAGATATGGGAAATAATCCTAAACGACGAACGCTAACTACAGAACACGTATATTATAAACCCTAAAGCTGGTCTGTCTAAAATGTTGGTGTTTCATGGATCCTGTTGTTGGTGTTTCCTAAATCCCGTTTTTGGTGTTTCCTAAACCCTGTCATTGGTGTTTCCTAAACCCTGTCATTGGTGTTTCCTAAACGCTGTGGTTGGTGTTTCCTAAACCCTGTCATTGGTGTTTCCTAAACCCTGTCGTTGGTGTTTCCTAAACCCTGTCATTGGTGTTTCCTAAACCCTGTCGTTGGTGTTTCCTAAACCCTGTCGTTGGTGTTTCCTAAACCCTGTGGTTGGTGTTTCCTAAACCCTGTTGTTGGCGTTTCATGAATCCTGTCGTTGGTGTTTTGCAGGGAACCTGCACATTGGTGGCGTGCCAAAGAGCATGTACGGCAGCCTGCCCAAGCTGATCGCGTCGCGGGACGGCTACCAGGGCTGCCTGGCCCTGGTGGACCTGAACGGGAGACTTCCGGACCTGATGGCGGACGCTTACCAGACATCTGGCCCCGTGGAGCGAGGCTGCGGAGGTGAGACTCCACCTCACGGTGTTAAACGGTCGCGGGTGTTCACGGGTCGAGCTGCCAGCGTGTGAACCGGAAGCACATTATGTAGGGAGACAGCCAGCCCTGGTCGTTATAATGGACATGCATTTCAGCTGAAATGCGAGACGCGTCCGAAATCGTCACTACTGGCTTTGTGAGGACAGAAAGCGTGAATGATCGAAACCTAACATGTCCATGACCGGAGTCCGTTAGAACCTGGACTGATGTACTGTAGTTTGTCGTATAGCACTGGACTGGTATACTATGTGGTATATGATTGTACTGGTATAGAACGTGGGAAAGTACCGGACTGAAATCGGATGTGGTATAGCATTAGAGCAGACTGTTATCGGATACCTATCCCCGGGTCTAGCACTGGCATGGGTTGTCGACGACGTGGATACGTCTGGTTGACTAACGCTAGTATCCTCACCCCTCACCCCCCCCCCCCTCCCCAGGTGTCAGCAGCACCTGTATGGAGGACTCCTGCCACCACCAGGGGGTGTGTCTGCAGATGTGGGAGGGCTTCACCTGCGACTGCAGCATGACCACCTACGGGGGCCAGTTCTGCTCGGACCGTGAGTACACATCCGTATGACCTCGCCCGGGCATCGAACCGCGCACGCGAACACAGCGCTGGTGGCACCTCGGTAGACGTTGTAACCGCGGTTACGGCAGTTGCCGTGTTCAAGGGCTGTAAAGGAGGAATTCAGCAGTCATTCGTGCGACACAACACCACGCATTGTGCTATTGTGTGGCACAGCAGCTCTTGTGCGTCATTGGCCGGGTCGAATTCGGATCGTCTTCTGTGTTCTCTGGTTCAGAGGAGTGCACGCAGGCGCACGCACGCACACATATACTGTAAACATGCCTGCACATGCACTCACACACAGTCACGCACGCTCAAATATAGGAACCAGCATATCACACAGGTATGCTGTGGTTAGTCCTCATATTTACATTTTAGATTCCTATATGTTTAATGTTTGCACCTTCCTGCCAAAGCAAATTCCTCGTCTGTGCAAACTTTCATGGCGAATAAAACCCATTGTGATTGTGATTGTGATTCACTGACACCTTCTACACAAAAGCAAAAACAAGGCAGCGACACAGATAAGAGTCTTTGAATGAAAATGGCTTTACAATTGACACAAAGGTTGGAAAAAGAACAATCATTCGCCGGACTGCTCAGTGTCGTGTGAAAAGTGACCATTGTGTTGACCCTATGTTTACCTCAATGAAAAGTAAAGGTGGAACTCGGTGTCTGGTTTTATTTCAATTTGGCATTCCTCGTGTCTGCTGGGTAACGACATTTCTAGAAAATCACTTTTGTTGTCACCTCCTTCATTTTCCTTACGCTTCCTAAACACTCTTGGGTGCATTCGAATGTAGATCAAGTGAATGTGTCTAACTGTTTTAGAAACACTACGGAGACATTTCGGGGGGGGGGGGTGTGTGCCCATGTGTGTGTGTGTGTGATTGTGTGTATTGTGTGTATAAGTCTGTGTGTGTGTGTGTGTGTGAGAGAGAGTATGTGAGGATAGGACATTTAACTGCACAGTGTGATGTTTACTTTGACGACATACCATATTTCTTCTAGGAAACTATTGTGTGATGTTGTGTCGCTGTTTTTGCTCCATAAGTCCTGGAAACCTTGTAAGGGTACATGACATCATGAATTCCATGCAATACTAAGACATTTTAAATATGAGTATGGCTGCCCATTGAAAGAAAATACAAAACGAGATTGTCATTGGCCCCTTTAGCAGTACAATGATCTTAAACATGTCTAAATGAATACATAAATGGTTGGCGGACACAAAGACAGTCTGCCATAGCCGACTCAGTCCCCTGATCTAAACCCCATTGAAAACCTTTGTGCTGAAGAGAAGAGTGCACAAGTGAGGACCTAGGACCCTGGATGATCTGGAGAGATTCTGTAGAATAAGAAGAGGAATGCTCTCAGACTCCTAGCTGTGTATTCTCCAACCGTAATCGATGTTAAGGAGAAGAGTTGGTGCTGTTTCATGGGCAAAGGGAGGTTGTACCAATCATTAGATGTAGGGGTGCGCATAATTGTGACACACGAAAAGTTTCACAAAAAATAATTATTTCTTGATGACAGATTTTTAAACTCTTTTTACTCATCTTTGCCAAGGGGGGGGGGGGGCGGTAATTTTGGAGCCCACTGTTAACAGCCTGCAAAGCACAAAAGTTTGATCGATGAGTGGATTTTACTAATTGGCTAACAGTATAAAGGAAGATACCTAATTTGTAAACTGCTGAAGACTACTAACATTTATATGGCAAGCGTGCTACTTTAGTGGAACAAATCGAAGCTTCAACAAGAACGCACTGAAGCGTTCATATACTCCCTGGTGTTCAAGCAGGATGCCGTTCAGAAGGCACTCACCTGCAACAACAAGTCAGCAGTCTGTCATCCGGGTGTTGTGGAGAAGTGTATTCGTGAGTGGCGCAACCGGCCGCCCCCGTTTTGATGAAATGCCGCAAACGGCTTTTAAAACGACGGCAGCGGTTGATTTAACTATATAACACTTTAATGCAGCGTTTAATCGAGGGGCGGCGGTAATTTGAGGTCGGCTTTTAATCGAAGGAACGCGGTATCTGTTGATCTCCTTCTCTGTTATTTTCGACACTACCTCTTCCTTCTCTCAAAAGAATAGATAAGCTTAAGAATGCTGTCAAGTGGCCCTGAAGAGTTCAGCCTAATTTTCTGCACTCTTGCTCTAAAATAATAATCAGCGGAAATAATAGGCCTCGCGTTTGTTTATAACCCTCTTACTAGCTCTTTATCAGCAGATATGATGCTTTGGATTATCAGGAAGAGAAGGGGGCTATTGCGTTGCCCCAGACTCCCCTAGGGGTGTCACTTACTGTCGAGATCAACACATGACTGGCACAGACACATTACAGCAAAGGCTGGAACCGTTTTTGGCTGTTAGCGAACACCCAGCCGACAGCGCTGCACATTCAGACGCACGTTACATACGCAGAAAACGGAAGAATGCCTAGGCACTCTAGAATGTTAGTGTTCTAGCATAATACACATTGTTTGCAGTGCGACAGCGCAGACACTCGCACAATCCATTCATTCTTGTCTTGCTTTTGTAAATACATCCTGCTGTTGACGGGTGTGGGGGGGGGGGGGGGGGAAACACGGTAAAATACGTGCCTCACCAGAGTGTACATGACTGCCGGTATCTGTCTCATTATAAAGCTCTCAACAACAGCTTGCGAAGGGCTCTTCAATAAACATGTCCTTTTGACAAGGCTTATTTTAAAACTGGAAATTGTACTGTCAAGGCGGAATAACAAGCTACGATGTTTGAAAAAAAGGGGGGCCCTAGTGCGTGTCCTGCCACTGCAATTATTTTATTGTGCACGTGTCCGGATGTAACGTTAGTAGCCTACATAAGTGATAAAGCGTAGATAAATACAAATGTTTGCCAGTGAAGAGACCATATTTTATATCATGTAAAAGAACATGATTATGACTTAATAACAGCTTCTCAGTCCGCCGATAACACCGATCGGACGTTCTGTAGCAACCGTGGTGAGCATAGGTTTGTTCAGGTTGACCCTTAACCTACTGTCGGCTCCATCCACTATTCCTCCACCGTCAACAAGAACCGTACGCCTTGTGACGTGGGTCTGCAGAACGACATATGCTCTCCTTCCTGCCGTTTAGGAGCATTTAGGGAAGTCAGTCTGGGGCTAACGATTGTCTCCGGGTCCTTCCCTGTTCGCCACGACCGTCCAGATGTTGGCGGGGTCGAAGCGCCAACGGTGTGTTGTTCTGAAGTTCACGTCTCACCTCCCGCCTCTCTCTCTCTCTCTCTGGAAGGCAAACATATGGAGGTGTAATTACCAGTTAGCCTCTGCAATTAGCGCCGATTATTTGGGAACATTCATTATCATCCTTTACACTCAACGGATGTGTGAAAAATGCCAAGCTGGATGGCGACTGGAAGACGGCTGGGAACGGGGTCTTTTTCTCTCTTGTTGATTTAGCCATCCCTAAACAGAGCAGTGAACTGGGAGGGGGGGGGGGGGAGGGGGGGGGTGTTTGCGAGACAGACATGTTGAGCGGCTTCTCCAGTATTCATATTCAGCACCGGGCCCCGAGTTCTTCGTTAGGCGTCAGACGAGCCTCGGCGTGGAGCGCCTCTGACGTGGCGAGCATCTGGAGCGACGCTCGGCAGCCGGTCGCACCGTGCGTTCTCAAGGACACCGCTGGCAGAATCAGTAGCGCTGAGGTACCTTCGGAACCCGTCGTTTGACCTCACGAGATGGCCGGGGCCCGGATGGGCGCGTGGCACACACATCCAGGACACAAAAGGAAGTGAGGGAGAAGGAGACAGCAAGAGAGAGTCTCGTGGAGAGGTGTACATGAACGACCTGATCCTAGCCCTGGTCTGGGAACTGGTTCTGGGCTGGCCTTGGGATTGTTCTGGCATATGTGGAGGGAGGCTGCTAGTCTCACCCTCACCTCGCAACACTTCATTACCCAGGAAACAAAGTGTGACCATCTTGTAATTGTCTGGCAAGGCTGGCGTGGTGGGGTTATAAATAAAGACATGTTTTAAAGGGAGCTCACAAGGCAGGCTCAGTTCCTCTGGTCTGACAGCATAGCAATAGGTACCATGTAGCACTCAATTAAACTGAATGTCAGGGTTAAAGAAACAAGTATAGTAAGTCTATCAGTTCCTACCCTGATATTCATTTTACAGTGTTTCATGTTTTTAGATGCTTGGGGCTTGTAGGACAGGCATGTACAATGAACAAAAATATGATTGCCTTAAGATTAAGATGAGAACCAATGTTGGGTTAATATTGTACAGTATATATAATCAAGCCTGTGCTGCCAGTGTCCTAAATATTCACCTGTGTGCCCTTGTTTTAATGAAGACATCTATTTTTGACGAACACAGTGCATGCTATTGTTGATTAAGTTGACTTCCCTAATAGCATTCAGAGTTCCGTAAACCCCCGAGGCTTTCATTAGCCCCTTGTTTGACATCGACGATTCTAACCCTGTCAGATCCAGAGGACAGCGTTAACTCGACCTTTAGCGACCTTTGGCTAAGGTGTCACGGACGGAGATAATTTAATGCGAGCCAATGATGGCCGGTGGCTCATTAGAGGAGCAAACAGGCGCAGGCGGCGCCGGAGCCCAGTTCGGTCTCCCTGCTAGGCAGCCTCTCTCTAACAGCAAACGGCCCTGCTTGATGATCAGTCACGGGCTCATCTGACTCACTCGGCACACACTGGCTGTCGGAGGGGGAGTTCAATATCGCTCGAATGTCACGCAAACTAATTGGCGCCAGTTAGGACATTAGGTTTGATTTAGACACCAGCGCTCGCTGTGCCTGTGATCGTAGTACGATCCCTTTCCATAGACCTGGAAGCCGCTCACTTGCAGGACGGCTTCAACGCATCCCGCTGTCGTGGCGTGGATGTACGGGGAAGGCTAATGACGTTGGAAGGTTTACGATGCAGTTCTGTGCACCGGATGACATCGGTGCGGGTTTCCACACAAAAGCAACGTTTTCCCAGTCTTGTTGCTCATCTCAGCGCTGAGTTCATGAAGAGCTTTTTTTTATTTGGGGCGCTCCGAGGGACCTCTTCCTCAGATCTAGTTTCATGGATGAAGGCCAGCAAGCGTATTTATACAGAGGAGGCAGAGGGCACATGAGATAAATGATTGACTTTCACCGGCGTGAAATAGATTCTATGATTTTCGACTGTGCCGGGCTTGACATTGAGTTTTAATAGAATTCATTCCCCCTGCTGCTTGCTTCTAATTTCATCCATTTTGAAGTTTCGTGGAAATGGCTCTGGCTACACGATTACAGGACGCCTTTGGGTGTGTTGTTCCCAAATTGTTTATCTCCAAGGATTACTCGAGGGGGGGGGGGGGGGGGGCGGAATATGTCTCGTCAGTTATCAAACAAATGCAATTTGCTTTGTGGTAAGTGTGTAACATACGAGTTGGGACTTTCCGACGGCATCAAACGTGTTGATGTGTATCTACTAAGTGATTGGTGCATATGGTCTCCCCCTCCTTCATGTCCTAGATGAAGTCCTTGGGGCTTGCGCTCCTAGTGAAGTTCAGCTCCGGGAACCAGATGGGTTATGGTCATGAAACGGGCGGCACACGTTGAGCGAGAGCACTTGCAATCGTAATAAGACACGTTCTCGTTTTCGGCCTTTTCCCGTTTGGTCTTATCTTGCCCCCTTCACGGGAGAGCGGCGGCACGTTCGCCCTCGCACGTTCGACGGCTGTAAACGACGCCGTCGTTAAACGACGAGTTATTTTACGTCGTTGAAAATCCTCCTGCGCTCCGCATCCTTTTGATATCCCCTCGCGACAGAGTTCCATTTATTTTTCATATACCCGCTGTGCCAATTGGATTACCTGGCAACCGGCTTGTAAATCCGAGGTTTTTATTCAAAGCAGAACAGAACAGTTGGAAATGAACATGCGGCATCTCAAAATTGTGACATATTTCAGAATAATTGTGTATATAGTGGATATATTAGTTTATATATTAATATAATATTATTATGTATTAAACCTTTTTTTACACTCCTATTCCTATAACTAAGAACAACTTATTGATTTTACGTCATTTCCACTGTGGCAGACAATCGTACATGTGTGAATAGCTTGTAGTCCCTAGAACTGGTGTGATATCTTCCACAGCACTGCCAGTGAACTATAAAGAGTTGAAATCTTAGAGGGGCCATGTGAGAGGTAGCAGATCAACCGTCGGGACAAAACTGATTTACAGTCGATAGATGCAGATATGGATGGTGTGTGTGTAGTGTTTGTGTAGCACGTGTAGCACTATATACTATATGTGTGTGTCAAGTATGTGTAGACCTACAGGTGTGTGTGTGGTTTGTGTGTGAGTGTGTAGTATGTATAGCACGATATGCATGCGTGTGTCCCTAACAGGCATATCCATAGACTCTCCAGCGGATGCCCAGTGTAGTGTGCTCCGAGGTTGTCTAACAGAGCCTGCCATTGGTCAAGAGCACCTTCCCTAATGGGCAGAGATCCACCAATGGTCAAGAACACCTTCCCTCATGGGCAGAGATCCAGCATTGGTCAAGAACACCTTCCCTCATGGGCAGAGATCCACCATGGGGAGGAACACGTTCTGATGAACTCCCGTTGTGATGAACTGACGTTTTCACTTTGTGTCATGATGGCTGTTCATCCAAGAGGCAATATACTGGACAAAATGACTCATACACAATTGTGAAAATAATGGTTTGCTGTTTTTGAAAATCAATGCTCTCCCCTTTTCTGTCCGGGGGTGGGTGAAAATAAAATGAACGCATATAGCATCACTGTTGAGAGCCAGGGAGGCAGAATGTCAATATTCTGTAGGTAGGCACGGAATATTGAATCAAACCTAACCTTGATGTACCTGCAGGCTTCTCTCCTTCTTTAATTTCCCTCCTACGGTATCTTGTGAAGACGCCGACCTCATTGTCACTCATGCACACACACAGCTTCCTCCTCCTCCTGCCCCCCTCGTTCTCCTCCTGCCGTTCTCTGTCTTCATCTCTCTCTCTCTCTCCCTCTCTCCCTCTCTCGCTCCATCTCTCGATCTCTCCCTCTATCTCTGTCCATCTCTCCCTCTCTCTCTCTCTCTCCCTCTCTCGCTCCATCTCTCGATCTCTCTCCCTCTATCTCTGTCCATCTCTCCCTCTCTCTCTCTCTCTCTCTCCCTCTCTCGCTCCATCTCTCGATCTCTCTCCCTCTATCTCTGTCCATCTCTCCCTCTTTTTCTCTCTCTCTTTCTCTCTCCCTCTCACTCCATTTCTCCTTGTCCCTCTATCTCTCTCCATCTCTCCCTCTCTCTCTCTCTCTCTCTCTCTCTCTCTCTCTCTCTCTCTCTCTCTCTCTCTCTCTCTCTCTCTCTCTCTCTCTCTCTCTCTCTCTCTCTCTCTCTCTGTCTCTCTCTCTCTCTCTCTCTCTCTCTCCCTCTCTCCCTCTATCTCTCTCCAATCCTCTCTCTCTCCATCTCTCTCTTTCTCTTTCCATCTCTCTCTTCCACCCTCAATCTCTCTCTCTCCCTTTCTCCATTTAATTCTCCCTCCAACCCTCTCACCCCATCCCTCTCTATCTCTCTCTCTCTCTCTCTCTCTCTCTCTCTCTCTCTCTCTCTCTCTCTCTCTCTCTCTCTCTCTCTGTCTGTCTGTCTCACTCTGTCGCTCCTCTGTCAGTTTGGTGAGAAAGCTGTAGATTGCTGAAAATGTCCTACAGGCAGTGACAACCTGTCCACTTTGGGGAACTGGCTCGACGCGCAAGCGGAATACCAAGCAGCGCTTTCCGGGGCCTCTGTAAGGGTCCCTCTGTGGGCCCGGCTGGCAAGGAACACAGCTCAGCGCCGCTTTACACCCCGGCCACGCATCGACCCACGCCCAGATGAATGCCTTCGTTCCTGGGAGGCAGGTCCCCAGGGGGTGGGGGCGGTGGCGGTGGCGGCTGCGGCACATACAGCTGCTGTTCTGTGAGGAGAGAAGGGTTACATTCAGTTTACATTACAGAGGGCCAAATTCACTGAGCCGTACCCCCCCCCCCCCTCCCCCCCAACACCGGCACTACACACACACGCACACACACGGACGCACTAGCTAGCACACTCTCGATCCGTCCACGCTTGTGTGGTGGGGAGGGGGGTTCGCAAAACGCTCATAAGGCTTGCCTTCCTGTCACTCAGCATGTGTTCCTTTGTCACTGGAGCTGTGGGCCACTTCAATCTGCTACGAGCCCGTGAACCATCCAAAAAGGCAAACGTGTATGGCTCAGACTCCAGCAGTGTATACGGAGAGTAATAATAAGACATTTTCTTGAGGGTTTTTATAATACAGTTTTTGACGATTGCTAAAACACATTTCTTGAAACAGTCACCCTTTTTCTCAAAACTGTAAACACACAAAACGTAATCTTCAAGCACTATTGACAAAACCTCTGAATCCTCTTGCGAAATGAAACTTTCGCCTCAAAACTGTGCTCAAAATCAAACTTTCACCTCAAAACAGATTTACCTGTGCTCAAAATCAAACACTGCTCTCAAATCATAAACAAAGTGATACAAATTATATACACTATCAAGCAGTCAGTAAACAATACACCAAAAAATAGAAAACACGTTGTTCAAAACATATAGTTCTCAGGGGAAAGTACATTTTTAATCTCAAAACAAATTTCATATTTATCCGTCATTATCTTTTGATGAACGAAAACATGTTCTATCATAGAAGCTCAAAATTGATCAGAAATTACTACTCTGCTTTGCTCTTTGCAATTTCTTTTGTTCTTTCTCCTCCTTGTACCCCTATACAGTACTGTACCCTGCATCTAATGACTCACAACTCACTCTTGTTCTTTGTTGATATGAACCTGCAACCAGTCAAAATCTATTGAGCAGTCAGTACTGTAACAAATGGAAAGCACAATGTTCAGGGCCATACCATTTGTTCATTGTACAGTATACAGCCTACAATTCACTGTACTACAGTACACAATACTACTACTGTCAAAGGGACAAAAATCTAAGAAGTAAACATGATCAATGTGCTGCTTCTTGTCTTTGGGCTGGGTCAGGCCAGAGCACTTCGTCGACATCACAAGCAATATTTTCCCACCTTCAACAACCTGTTTGCTCTCTGAACTGGCTTATATTGGTTGTGTCACATCATTTGAAACAAGTGAAATCAATTTTGAGTGGTTGTGTTTAGTCAATGACATGTTTTCTCTATTTGTATTTGATTGTTGCCATTTGTGTTTACCAGTATGGATGACATGTGCATTAGAGTGCAGAATGTGTTTTGAGAATGAGAATGTGTTAAGAGTTTTGCTCAAAAGTCTATGTGAGATCTGCAAATTATGTTTTACCATGTGAAATGGTTTAAGGTATTGACAACAGACTGCACAATTAGCTACATGAGTTCAGGCAACTGAGAACTTTTTTCAGCCAATGGGTTTTAGTGTTTTAGCAATTGAAAAAAACTGTATTATTATTAGTGGATTGAAGTTGAGCTAAGGCTGGGTTTGAGGATAGCTTCCTGTGGTTCAGAGGCTCTGATAGGGGACTTGACGCAGCTGACGGATAACTGCTAGATAAGCAAAGGTAATTCAAGCACAGCTCTACACTCACTGCCTCGGCTTGATCTGATCAGAAGACCCAAATCAAATTCAAGTTTGTTTATCAAATGCACCGTGTTCCATAAGAATCCTTTGGATACGCTTCGACGGCGCAAACAAAGGAAAACAAAGTAGAACGATCGCAGCGCAAACAAAGTGAACGAGTTTAGGACAGAATGATCAAAGACTGAAGTATAAAAGAAATGTCAAAATGATAAAACACTTCATTATATCCGTAAGCAGGTGTGGGTGCGCCCGTCTGTTTGTACAGTACGTGCATACATGTGTGTGTGTGTGTGTGTGTGTGTGTGTGTGTGTGTGCGTGTGTCCATACTGTACGTTGCTAGCTACAGTGTGGTCTCCTGGGAGCAAAGTATATGGACAGAAAGCTGCTTCCCTGTGATTGATGGCTGCCTGCATTCTGCAGGCTTGCTCCCAGCAGTAGTAATTGCCATATTACAAGAGTGAGGCTCCTTACTGGGAACTGGTAAACAACCAGTGACCATGGAGTGATATGTTGACACGAAGCCTGCCAAGGTTAAGCCAAGCAGACGTACGCCATTTCATGGCGCGCGCGTGCGTTTCGCGCGCGTGCGTTTCGTGCGCGTGGCACCGTCTGCCCCCGTGGCGGCGTCATGGGTGTGTTTTTCGCGCCCCGCCGGTACATGTCGGTTCCAAATGGGTGGCGGGAGAGGGATTGTTTGACAGTGACCGTGCGCTAGCGGTTCACCGGTCTTCCTTCGTTTCGTTTTTGCCGGTCGATTTCATCTCTGCCTCCCCCCTCACTCCATCCTCTTGTCAGCCAGAGCTGTAACCCAGGTGTGCCCCCCCTCCCCCCTCTGCTCCCCTCTCCCTCCTTGTCTAAACCCCCCAATCTCTGAAAGAACCTCTTTATCATCCGTGTGTGGGAATCGGCACGCCCCTCTCATCTCTCCGCCGCTTGGCACGGCTTGCTGCTGCGCCGTGGCGTCTGACATACATCAATACTGCCTTCCCAGAAGCTTCCAGACCACCGTCCTGCTAGCAGACTCACCTCAACAGTTAAGGATATGATTTCAGCCGTCGCTTTCAGAGATGGCTCACCGCCGAAGACCCACAGTCAAGGAGCGACGGTGCGACGCGGTCATCTGCGTTTCAGATGGAAGGTTCCTGCGTGACTGCAATGTTGCTACTAGAGACGGCGCTGTGTGTATCACATGGTAGTGAAAGGCGTTTTTTGTTGTAAAGTGTCGGCCAATATCATTAGCCTCTATTATCATACACTAGCTGTCAGTGGGTCTTGTTGTTTGTTCGCAGCTGCATGTGCTGCTGCATTATGGACACCATGGAGCCCAGCTGTCAATAAAGAACCCCATCCACAGTCCATCTGAATCTGGCTCGCAAGCAGACAAACACACAGCAAACTATTAGCGGCCAATGAGCATTTTGCGTTAATGACATAAATGTGGCTTTCAGACTGCCGCTCTCTAGCAAGTGTGACGTGCTTTGGGCTCTTCGATTTAGGTGAACGCTTCCTTGGTTCTGCTTACACGGCTACAAACAGCCAACGGAATCGTTCCAGCAGCCCACCCTGCTCCTCCGGCTCTGCAGGTAGTCGTAAACAAGCGCTCACTTTATGACATTTCGAGCCACACGCATAAATCACACAGGTTTTATACAGCGATGGCGCCGCTAAATGATATTTCTATTTACACTACTGACTGTTTACGCGTGTCTGTGAGGCTATTTCATGCAGTGTTTTAAGCACTGTTGTGTTCAAAGTGGGTACCTAATTGTCCGTGAAAGCCTTTTTCAGGAGAGGCACATGAGATGTGTGGCCAGGCATGATGATTGGGGGTAGGAAGGGCTCAGGCATAAGCTGGTGAAACGGCCAGCCCTGGACCATGTACCCTCTCCTGGGCCTGGCAGGTACCCTGGAACCTCCTCTGCCTGGGCCTGCTCACTCACACACACACACAAACATGCATGAAAACACACACAAACAACACACTCATATATTACGTATATAGTTTTATATATATATATATTATATGTGTGTATGTGTGTATGTGTGTATATATATATATATATATATGCATAAGTATATGGATATTATGTGTGTGTATGTAACAGGCCACCCGCGAGAGCAGATTAAGCTTGCTTTTCGTTGGCGTAGCTGGTAGTTGTCGCGCTTGGCACATTGACCGAGTATACCTCCGACGAAGGCACAGCCACCTGTGTTAAATATGCATATATACATATGTATGACCTCCTGGCCCTATGGTCACATTAGCATGACTTCTATGTTTAGTTTAGTCAGGGTGAACATGGGTAATGAACACGGGTATTCCTTTATATGAAGGTCTGGACAGAAGGGCAGTGAAGTAATGCCATTTGAAATCATTTACAGTAAACGATGTGGCTAAGCTCAATTGAACTCGTCGGGCGCAATGATACCAATCGAACAGTCCCCCGAATTGAAACGAAATAGAGAGCGCCGACTCGAGGCGGACTGACGCAGGCACTTAAACATTCCACTCGTTTGATGCTCTGTGGCCCTCACGCACACTCTCATCCGTAGCCTCCATTTGAGCAGCATCGACAGGTAAATCACCCCTGATTTGTATCGAGTGGCAGGTTTTCCTGTGATATCCTGTGGCGCGTCAAACAGTAAACTCTTTAAAGAAAATACAACCTATGAAAAAATGTCGACCGAAAAAAACGTGCGGCAAGCCTTCGATATGCGTGGCTCACTCTCAAACCCCTCACAACCGAGGTCTCTGTAGACCCGTCGGTCGACAGCGCAGCTGTGGAGCGTCTCCTTTGGACGTGTGTGTCGGCGTCGTGTTGCCGTGGCTCCCGGCCAGAGCAGGGGGAGCTGTTATCTCAGTTACATGAGAGCAGGGAGCGGGCCATTATCCGCACCACCAAGGCTGTCTGGGGCTCAGAGACGCTTGGGTGAGGCCAGCGCAGCACGAGTGTGCGCAGACACACACACACGCACACTGAGGGAGAGGAGAGAAAATAGGGGGGGCGGGGGGGGGGGGGGGGGGATGCAGGACCATGACTCACTTCCACTCGGGGTGGGGGGGGTGGGGGGAATCTGTGGGTTTTATTTACTGGGTCGAAAACAAGAGAAGTCGTCTGTTGCCTTTCGTGTGTTTCCTCTCCCCCCCCCCCTCTCTGTCTCTCGACGTCCAGCGGCGAGGTCCGCACCGGTGGACAGGTGGCTCCTTCGTTAGCATTACCATTCTTTCTCCAATCTTTATCTCTGCCAGCCATCCCCCCCGCCCCCCCCCCCCACCCCCACCCCGCCCCCCCTCGACTGTGGAACAAGTGATGGTCCTTGCCCCGGATACGGCTCTGGGTGCCACGGCGTCAGTGCCAGTTCCTGTCTCCACCTCTCACTGGCTCCCCCCGCTTATCTCTCCTCTCTCTCCTCTCTCTCTCTCTCTCTCTCTCTCTCTCTCTCTCCTCTCTCTCTCTCCTCTATCTCTCTATATCTCTCTATCTCGGCGTGCGTGTCTGCAGGAGCAGATGTCCCAGGTCCTCGGTGGGCTGACACCTCGTGACCCCTCGGCCCCGTCGCTGTGTCCTGACAGTATCAGATGCCTGTGTCACATGACCACCGCTGACTGGTTTTCTCTCTCTCATTCAGGCCTGCATCACTCGGGGCTTGATCTAACAGGGACGAGAACATCGGAAAAACTCACGGGCAAATTATTGCCCGAACAGGTTTTCTTGTCGGAATTGTATTTCTTTCAAACTAATGGGTTGATTATGCAGGAAGAAATGTCGCATTTGAAATGTGTTGCCTTTTAAACCTGCGTGCGTCCTAAGAGTGTACGCTTGTTGTATAAGCACACAGCCAATAAGCAGTGCCTGTTCATTTCAACCAGACAAATAGTAAACCTTCAGTGTAGCGCGTCAATGACTGTGTTGATCCATTCAGGGTCCATGCGATGGGCTACGGTGGGAGCTGGCGGTCGGAGCTGGCGGCGTGTAGTGCTGACGGCGGTGACTGGGGGAGGGTGGAATGGCATAGCGAGAACCTAGTCTCCATTCACATCTGCCAAGTCATCCCACTAAATCACGTTAACAGCCTGGCTGTTCTCTGAATGGTCCCATAACTACATAATAAGCCACAGGCTTCTGCCACTGTCACACAATTTAGGAACTGGAATTTGCACGGTCGAGCCAGGATTGATTCGGCGGGATGTTTTTGCGGATAAGCGCTCATTGCAGGTTGGCAAATGCGAAAATATCGTGTGACCCATTGGGCAATGTGTGACACTGTTTTCGTTAGTGATGCGTTTTTACAAAGACATGTTTGTGGGGGAAGTTGGTTATACGGTGACATTACTTGAGCCCATACTATGACTGTGCAACAGTGCTGTAGTGAATATTAGAAAATATTGGAAAGATTCAGCGATTGAAGGTTTCAGCCATAAATAGGTCTCTCTCTCTCTCTCTGTCTGTCTCTCTGTCTCTCTCTCTCTCTGTCTGTCTCTCTGTCTCTCTCTCTCTCTCTCTCTCTGTCTCTCTCTCTGTGTCTCTCTCCCTCTCTCTCTCTCTCTCTCTCTGTCTCTCTGTCTGTCTCTCACTGTCTCATCTCTCTCTCTTTCTGTCTCTCTGTCTGTCTCTCACTGTCTCATCTCTCTCTCTCTCTTTCTGTCTCTGTCTTAATCTGTCTCTCTCCTTCCCTCCATTTGTCTTTGACACTGATCGGTCAATTTTATACAGCAACGACCCGCTCCCAGCATGCTCAGCAGAAGTGAAGTCCTTTTTTCATTTTCTCCTCTCCCCTACTCCTGGAGTTGTGTTGATGGATTGCTGGTTCCCTCACTATCTGCTTTGTCCAATGAATAATGAAATCGCCCTCTCCCTTTTTACCACATTGAATTACACCGTTGTTCTATGTCGTATATTTCTCCAAAGATGCAGTCGTAATCCCGTGTACAATGTATTCATAATAACACTTTCTATCAAATGCAAACAAATTATTTATATTGCGGCGCACCCACTGACACCTAAGCAAAAGCCTGTATGAAATTCATTTACACTTAAGTTGTTGTTGTTGTCACTGTCTCACACGATGTGCTAAGATCAGTTGTCGTTTTATTTTACAGTTGAACTCAACGACATAGACAAGAAACCGCCCCAATGGAGTGAGATACGGAGTTCTTACTTTGTTTTGGTGCTGGTGTCTCATCTGAAAGGCTGGTGTGTAGAAAGGTCTTTAGGAAATGTTCGGAAGTATTTGCCAGCAGTGTGTTTTTAAGTCTGCTATAGTGTCTATGGGGGCCCAGAGAAGCCATAACCCTTCATCACTCTTTCCTCTCTGGAGCTGGACCAATGGCAGCTCTTTAAGCTGTTCATTGGCCACCTCAAAACCTCTCCACCTCCCATCAACTATCCTGTAGGAGATCTTTGGTCTCGAGACAAGCAAGATTCTCGAGCACTTTACAGTGTACATTAACTACCATGGTAACTACATAGCAACACCTATTGTAGAAATATTATATGTACATACTGTCGGAAATGAACCTTGGCAGGCTTCGTGTCGACATATCACTCCATGGTCACTGGTTGTTTACCAGTTCCCACCCAGTAAGGAGCCTCACTCTTGTAATATGGCAATTACTACTGCTGGGAGCAAGCCTGCAGAATGCAGGCAGCCATCAATCACATGGAAGCAGCTTTCTGTCCATATACTTTGCTCCCAGGAGACCACACTGTAGCTAGCAACGTACAGTATGGACACACGCACACATTTTACATTTTTAGTCATTTAGCAGACACTCTTATCCAGAGCGACTTACAGTAAGTACAGGGACATTCCCCCCAAGGCAAGTAGGGTGAAGTGCCTTGCCCAAGGACACAACGTCATTTGGCACGGCCGGGAATCAAACTGGCAACCTTCAGATTACTAGCCCGCTTCCATAACCGCTCAGCCACTTGACTCCCTCCAATTGTTAAACGATAACATGGTATTGAGGGTTAGAGGTATGGGTTTTTGTGAGAAGGTACAGTTTGGGGGAGAGTTCGAAGGAGTCCCTGGTTGTTGCAAAGGGGCAGTTAAAGGGCGTGTTACCGAAAACACGATAAACATCAACATGCACTTACCTCTAGGGATCCACTCTGCCATGCCAGATTTCACGCTTGTGTAATAACTTGCACTGCTTAAACGCAAGAAAGAGCAACAACAGTATACAGCAGCTCCTGTCTAACCCCAATGTCGCTACTGTCGGTATCGCATTCACATGTCATGCAATTGCTAATGTACACTTCATATAGAGCAATGGTTCTCAACGCTGGTCCTTGGGGGGCCCCCCTGCCCCCTGCATGTTCTAGATGTTTCCCTGGCTCCAACACACCTGATTCAAATGCATGGGTCGTTATCTAGCTCAACGGAGGCGTGACAACAAGCCGTTAATTTGAATCAGTTGTGTTGGAGCGGGGAAATGTAGAGAGGATACCCTTGTCATTTTCTAGGGGTCTCCTGAAGAGCTCTACGATTCCAGTGCACCCGTTAAATGAATGACGTCGGGATGATGCACATTTCCACGTGGCGTAAAGGTTGTTAGTCACACGCTCGGCCACGTGACCTAAGCGGCACAGGTCGGTATAAACGGCGTGCCCGCCGGCGTGACGTCGGATGTTCCCGGGAAGGGGCGGCTATTTTGGCCTCCCCCTTCCGGGTTGTGCGCTCGCCGTTCCCCGAGCGCCGCGGCCCTGCCCAAGACGTCGCTGCCTGTCTGTCGCTTCTCCTACTCCTCAAGCCTGCCTCGGACGGCCTCCTCCAGGCCCCCCGAGCGCCACCTCCACCTGAATCACGCGCTCCGCGCTGGCCGCTCCTGAGCCGAGCTGACAGACCTGCCCCAGGCTATGTCTGTCTGCCCGGCCCAGAAGAGCCATTTGAAACGGGATAAACGGCGACATCTCCCACCCTGCCACCCTGCCCCCACCACCACCAGCCCTGTCTAATTTTCGAAAAGTCGCATGTACTCAGGAGAGGTTCTCCTTCCAACGGGGGCAAAGCTGGGGCAGTACAGTTAGAGGGGCCAGTTGTGTTTTCTTCACGACATCGCAGGCATTAACAGGCGAAATACCATGTTTACAATTATTTAGTGGGGTCACAAGGGGGTCAAGCTTGTTGTCACAGGGGGACTGACCCCCCCCTGGACTTCCCCGGAACCGCCCTTGCAAATACTGTGTTTGTAACAATTCACAAATGCACCAATGGGCCCTCTCCTCCCCCCATTCCTCAACCCCAGCCACTCACCACTCCAGCCCTAACCCTGGGTTTGCTAGACCCGGGTTGGATAACAACATCAATCCCCGTGCCTACGTTTGAGCATTCATGTGACCAGCGGTAAACCCTGCATAAAATGTGGGTTTTTGGATTTGCTTGCAAAACCACGCGCTGTGGCAAACAGACATCTTTTGTTTGGCCATAGGAAAATACCACATTAAGATTCCCTGGGGCAAGGATCATGTATTAAAATGTGTGCAGCAAGTAGAATGTAAAAAAGGGATGGAAAAAGATGTAGATTAATTTCTTTGGACCTGAGAGAGAAACGTAAAGGTCACCTCCCTAATATCACGTCGTCCTTTTTTTCTTACCGTTTTTGCCGCCGTTTAATTACTGTGTCATAGGAGAGGCAGCTCGAGGACAAAAGGTAAAAAGCAGATTGATGTCCACTGATTAAACCGGGATGCTGCCATTGGGACACTGTGTTCCGATCCCTTCGCCATATATCTGTCCTAAACATTTGCCATGCTTCATCTGCCTGAGCTCGTTCACTCGAGGGCTCTCCCTCCCTCCCTCCCGCCCTCCTTCCCTCCCCTCCCCTTCTCTAACCCCCACCCCCAGACCTATTTGAGGGGCTGTCGCTTTAAGCCTAATGAAATCAACTGGATGTCTCAACTGGAGGCTATTCATTTCAGAGGACGCCGGCATTATGAGCAATTAATCTAAAAGTGCTCTGATTAATCCTGCTACTTCTCCCCCCCCCCCCTCCCCCCCGAGGCTAGCCCGGATGTCTGAGTAAGAGTTGTCATCCCACCCAATCCCCAGATACCCAGGGCGGATACCCCAGATACCCAGGGCGCAATCAAGTCTCTCCCGAGCCACGCCTGCGCCGCCTGCTCGATCCTTCCTCCGAGGCGGCGATACCTGTCGCGCGACCGCACGCGCGCGGCGACGGGGCAATCCGAGGCGCCGTTCGGAAGCCGACGAGTTTGATTCGCGGCAAACGACAATGCCGTTTTTTTCCTTGACGACGCCCGTCAACGCAGGAAAAGGTGAAGGAAGACGGGCTGGTCTTCTGCCGCGTTTCGAGCCGTTTGAGTTTGAGACCGGACCTGGGAGAGGAGAAGAGGATAGGGGAGAAGAGAAGAGAAGGAGCATATGCTTAACACCACCACAGCCTCCTCTAACCACCCCATCCCCCCGTGTCGTCCAGATAGCATCGTTCTTATCCTGTTGAGGCACCCTGGAGCTGGCAAATTGATTAATGCAAGCCTTTCATCCTAGACAGCTCTCATGAAGATATCATCACTGCCTAGAAGAATGTCTCAAATACCAGGGGCTCCTGACAATATTCCTCCCCGTTTATAAATCAGTATTGTCACTGCAATCCTCCCCCAGTCCCTCTACTCTCTCTCTCTCTCTCTCTCTCTCTCTCTCTCTCTCTCTCTCTCTCTCTCTCTCTATCTCTCTCTCTCTCTCTCTCTCATTGTAATGGACACTTACAGTACTCTCACTTGGACTGGAAAACATACGTTATATGAAGGTTACATTGGCTACCATGTAACTACATAGCCGTCATAGTAAAAACATAGTCGGTACATACGAAATAGCCGGACAGTAAGTAAACGGTATTAAATGTTAGAGGTATGGGTCGTTACGAACAGCGTCAGAAGGCGCATTATGGGGGAGGGGTGATCGGGGGTAAGAGGACGTTGTACAAGGGCAGTTGAAGGTTGTGGTGCCAAAACAATATCGGGGTTAACATTCACTCACCCCTGGAAAGCCCGATCTTTGCCGTACCAAATGCGTCAAAGAACTCGTACCGTTAAACGGAACTGAAGTGTAACTACATAGCGGTTCCTATGTAACGACATTGTTGTTACATGTCTTGCGATGTGCTGTAGTCACATGGAAGTTAATGTAGCCTTAATATAAAATGATTGCCCAGTTCTGCGCATCCACACGAATAGAATTTGTACAGACAGGCGTTTAAAGTTAGCAATATCGATTTAAGTGATTACACAAGTGTATGAAGGCACAGCATGTGGGAGGGATTGAAGGATATCCTACAGAAAGTCGTTACTACATAGATTTAGACTGGGGTGGAAGACCGATTTTCATCCTTGGCATGTGTACCGTCTGGTATTTCTTATCAAACTCCAGTATCACAGAGCACTGGGATGTTGAGACGAGGGTAAAGTCCTAATGTGGTACTGTTAGTCTGGATTGCACAAGGTAGTCGAGTTCTTATAATCTCCCTCTTAGAGGAAATAGGTTGTGACATGCTGAAATGTTTGGGCTAACTTGAGCCTCCTTGACATGCAC
>NC_085044.1:5073165-5097067 GCF_963692335.1 Osmerus eperlanus | reverse complement strand
CCCCTGCTCCTTTCGTCGTCAAATCAATTCTCTGTTCTGGCACGAAGGGGGTGGTGGGATTCTGACTCGGTAAACCCCCCCCCCTAACCGCCCCCTCCCCCAAATGCTCCGTGCCTGTCACAACGCTCATGCGAGCTCAGAGACGTCATTAGACGGCCAGGGGAAGGAGAATACGTTGGGTAGGCGAGAAAAGCACAGCATGAGGTAAACACACACAGGCAAAGGGTAATGAACGAGAGACCACAGCGGCAAGTGTCATCCGAGGGAGGGAGAAGGAGACGGGGGGGGGGGGGTGCTTGCTGTAGACTTTTGGACTAGCGGCACTAAATAATTCAAAAGAATCGCGGACCGACCGCTGTTTTCCTGTTTTTTTTCCTGCAGGGGAACTGGCTGCATCTGGTAGCTGTGGTTACAGACAGCTGTCTCCTGGTGCCTGCCTTGCCGCCTTGTCACTGGGCCACACTCCCATAGAGAGACGGCCCTGTGCTCTCTGTATGGCTTTACACCGCACTAGGCTGAATCCGTTTCCCTCCTCTGCACCGCATTCCTGATTTGTTATTTGCCAGGTCTTTGTGAGCCTGGGTGCCGGGAGGCTGTGCAGCCTGCAGATTTCGCTCACAGTCCATTTTCTGGCTTCGCCGTGTCTCTTCGCACTGTGGCTGCCTGCTTTCCTTCTCTCGCTTGCCCGCCCCTCTCCCCGCTCACCCTCCCGCCCGCGCGTGCGCGCGTCGCTCCCTCCCTCCCTCCCTCCCTCCCTCCCTCCTGCTCTCTCTCCCTCTCTCCGTCGCGCACACACAAGCAGGCACACACTGTGACCGTTCCTTCCTCCGCTGTAGTGTCTCCGACGCTGCTCTCAGAAGAGGCTTTTGGTCTCCCCCCCTGTGCCGTCGAGCCCTCTGCCACCGGCTAGCCCCTCGACCGTCGTTCCTCATCCTCCCCCACCCCCCCCCCCCCCTCGACCGCGTCCGGGGAGGACCGAGCACCAGACGCCGCCGGCCACTTGATTAGCGTGACTTCGCTAACCGCGGAAATCAAGAGTCAGCGTCTCGGGCGAAGCTCATCGTTTCTCCTCAGCCCCGCGGATCCGCCGCTCGTCTCTCGAACCGGACACAGTGCACACTCGCGGGCGAAAGGGGACACCGATACTTCTGTGGGGAAAGAAAGGAAAGACAAAAGAAAACCCGGAGGAGGCAGAAGAGGATTAAAAAGAAAGGAGAGGTGAGACGAGAAGAGATGCAGCAGCGCTGAGGGGAATGCAGCAGTACCCTTTGCTGCGTGTGTCTGAGTAGCAGGAGGAGGGGGAGAGAGCGAGCGCGGACGCCTCGCTATCCCACATCTGGGCTCTCGCGTTCGAGGACCAGACCAGAGGTAACCATATTCAGGCTACACCCCGTGTCTGCCCAGAGAGCTGCTGAGAGAGATTCTCGATTTTTTTTCTTTTGACCATTTTTCTTCTTCTTCTTCTTCTTCTTCTTTACCGCGCTGCTGCAGAAATCGCTCCCCTCCCTCCCTCCCTCTCCCCCTCTCTGTTCTCACCCTATCATCGGCTAGAGGGGGGCAGAAGAACGCCGGATTCTCCACCCGCGTCCCCTTCTCCCGCTCCACCAGCGATGGATCCTCGCAGCCACTTCTGCTTTTACCTCCCTGTCTTTTCGGCGTCTTAATGAAGATATCCTGTTTCCCTGGGAGATGTGCGGGATCTCCTCCTCTGCAGTGGCGGGGCTGTCGTCTTAGTGGATAGACTCTGCTGCCCCCCCCCCCTACCCCCAGCTCTACCTGTGGGTAGGAGGAGAAGAGAAGCGCCTATCAGGCGAGCCCGTCACCTGAAGCTATCGCCTGGACTGTTAGTTTTTTTTTTTTTTATATCTTTTTTTTCCCATGTTTAAATATCACGGTTGAATTGCGTGGTCATTTGAAGCTCGCCATGGGCTTGACGTTATTTTTCAGTTGAGGTGCGCGTTCGCATTTTGGATTCATTCCGTGAGTCTGGGGGCTGACTGAAAGCAAAGTGTTCCGAAATGACAGCAAACCACTCCATGGTGTGTCCATCTCTTTGCCGAGCAAACACCTCGTCCTGTTTCAACATGGTCTGAGAGATATTTGAAAGGTTGTCGCTTGCTGATTTCAACTTGGGAAATATCCGCCATTTTTGGCTCGTGTCTCCAGTTCTCCTCGACTGAAATTGGACCTGGTGGGCTGTTGTCCTCTCCCATTTTCCCTCTCCACGTTTGCCCGTCCCCGGGATGATGGGGCACCCGGCCTCCGCTGGCTACTGAGATGTCCTCTCATTGTGGGGTGGACCTGAGGGAGGCACCAGACGGCCCCTCGCGGCCCTCCTGTGCCCATGTGGAGGCGATGTTGCTGGGAAGACCCCCCGCGGTGGCCCCCGTGCTCGGGCACCGGGCGGCCTGGACGGCCCCGGGCCTGGGCTCGGGCCTGGGTCTGAGCGGCTGGTGGAGGCTTGGTCTGTGGATGATCCTGCTGGCTACTCTCCCCATTCAGACTGGCACGGCCCGCGTGTCCTCCAGCCTCAGCACCACCCACCACGTCCACCACTTCCACAACAAGCACGGCACTGTGCCCATCGCCATCAACCGGATGCCCTTCCTCACCAGAGGAGGCCATGGTAAGGGTGCCACCTTCTGTAAGGGTCCTAGGCAGTAAGCTACTGCCTAGGACCAATGCTAGCTAGCTAAAGGTTACACGAGCTGGCGTGCGGATCTGTGTTAGCTAGTCCTAGCATCCACGTACTTTTTGCCCATGGTAGCAGTTCTCCCTGGAACACAGCATGCCTGCATTGTGTATGGTGCAACGGCGTGGCCCGTTTGGCCTCGCATGGGTTGAGGGAAGGCAGTTGTGGGACGGCTTTTCGTACATTTATAGAGCCACGGGTTGCTTCACAGGTATTCTGTGAAGACATGACATATTACACAGCTAACAATAGGTGTTCTAAGCGGCGTCGGACTAGCAGCGTGAACTGCCGTGTTAACATTGACAGGTGTATATATATATATGGTGCGGTAACAGAGCCAGGGTGTTATGTGGGCGCTAGCAGTGAGGCTAGGTGTGACGGGAGAGTGATGGATCCCTCATTAAGAGAGCATGGCGAGCGGCGCGGCCGCGGAGCCTCTCTGCCTGGCTGCACTCTTTCATCTGCTCGTCGGTCTCGCTCGGCCTTCTCCCAGGGCTCCCGCCGCTGCCGCATCCGGAGAATACATCACACAGTTAAATCAGTGTGCTTAGAGAGCAGGAGCTCGGGGGGGGGGGGGGGGGGGGGGGGGTGGTGGGGGGGAGGGGGGGGGGGCAGCTCGAAAGATCCGGCACTGTTTGTTACTGTACGTACGTATCGGTACGTTATACACACACTGGGTGTGTGTATAAGACGTGCCGTGTTATTCTACTGGGTTCACCCGCCTGGCGACCCTGCTGAAGTCCGACGTGTGTGTGTGAATATTTCAAACCTGTATTCACACCCTGGGGTCTCCTGACACCAGGGTCTCAACTGGTACCGAGTCCTTCGAGATGTGCGGGCTTTCGCGTTACGGTCCCAAATTGAACGGAATGTGAACGTGTATTTATTAGATGACAGACGATGCAAGGCGTTTTGATCATCTCCTCCTTGATCATCAGCTCTTCCTTAGAGTCTCACCTCAACCCGTGAAGTCCCTTCATGGGGGATATCCGAGTCTGAACAGGGCCTTACATGGTTACGATGGATCGTGATATCTTCGCGTCGATGGGGGGGACGGAGGGCACTCTTGATCGACATTCACCCCAAATAGAATGGGTTTCAGCTTCACCAGGCCACCATCGTTGGAATCATGGCTCCCTGTTCAATTGCACCCGGAATAGTCTGTCCGGTATTCCTCCGCCTGGCTATCTATCTAAGACCCAATTTCATCTCTCGTGAAGAATACCCCACTGCTTGTAGCTCGCTTATCTCCCTACGGCAGCGCTCTGGCAGCTGTAAAGCAGTGGAACTTGGGCTGAATTGAATCTGCGCTATTAGAACCGTATCGCCCGTAATCCTGCTCTGATAGCAGCGCATGCAGTCCCTCTGCACAGGCCTTCCCACTGTGCGGTGACATGGCCTCTGTGTAATCAAACACTCGGGAGGAACAGGTGGTGTTTGCCGTCTTACGGTTTCCTCTCCCCTTCACAAGGACCCGTATCGATGGTTTGTATCGGTTCCATCCACGACAGCGCGTCGAATGTTCCGCGCGGGTCCGGAGGGAGGTACTTCATTGATCCCAAGGAGGAAACTGCGGCGTCAGTGGAGTTGTAGTTCTCTGTGTGTCTCTTTCTCTGCCGCTCACGGCATTGTTCCCTAATGCGAGTGGTCTATGTTTAGCTTATAGGCATGAGTGTGTGTGTGTCTGGTGTGTGTGTGTGTGTGTGTGTGTGTGTGTGTGTGGGGGATGGGGGAGGGGGAGAGGGGTCAGGGGGGGGCGCGCTTCTCCTCTGCAATTACAGTATGTCGGAAAACATAGCCCCGTGACACGAAGAGACGTTGTATTCATTTCCTGGATGGGAATCTTCAGTGCAAGTCAAAGATGACCCAAACACTAGCCATCATGAATCCAGACCATAACCAATTCGGGTCCTTTTCGAAATGTGTTTGCTGTCCAAAATGTACTCGTTTTAGGCCTTGTGTCATTTGGAAAAGGGGTGTCCTCGTGCTGTAACTATTCACAGGTACAGGGGTGGTCCAAGGGCTTAGAGCATGGATCCTTTTACCCTCAAGCATATCAATCGATATTCCCCTCCCTTCCCCGCTCTCCTCCTCTATCTATCTCTCCATCTCTCCTTCCTTCCTGTGTTCCTTCAGATGTCCTTAGTGTCTCCTCCTCAAGTCTGTCCCTCCTCACGCAGATGGTCGAAGCGAAGGATTCGGTTTCAGCAACTGTGTGTGCGTCTGTGTGTGCGCGTGCGTGCGTGCGTGTATCTGTGGGTGTGTGTGTGTGCGCGTGGTTTGCGAACCCTCCGCTCCTCCCGTCTGCATCCTCCTCCCGTCATCAGCATGCAGAGAGGAGCCCGTCTCCACCGCCCGCCCCCCGACGCTCACAGCCCAGTGCCCAGATGAAAGCCTGCTGTTTGACGGCCGCATTAGCCCCTCACACACACACACACACCTCGCCACGTTTGCTCGGGCCCCCCTTCCGCCCGCCGGGGGCGTTCATCGCGGGCCGCCCCGCGCCCGACCAATCGCAGGCACCCACCGCACACAGCACGCCAGAGACGGCTGCCGCGGGGGTGTTTGATCCACCGACACACACCTGGACCCGTCACATGACCATTTGTTTCACATTCACCACATGGGGTTTGGAGATGCTGAAGCCGTCAGCACTACTGTTGGCCTAGCTCGACCAAGAGTCACTGTCTCACTTCCACAGCGTCAAGGACCAAACAGTATAACGTTTGGGATTTCGAAGAGAAAAAAAAAGGGGTTAAAATGGTCCGCTGTTGTCCGACGAGAATCGTTGGAATTTAATTAGAGTGGAAAAAGCATGCTGTTCCAGGTAGAATGTTCTAGTGCCGTGTATTTCTATTAAGCATGCATTTACTCCCAGTTCCTAAATAATATACAGTCACAGTAAGAAATGTATCTAGGGCATGTCATCTCCACTGCTATACTTCTCCATGGCTTCTGGCCTGTCTGGCTGTCAATGTGACATCAACTGTCTCTTGTGGTGCGCTTAACCATAACATCTTAACATACTGTAGTTTGGCAGCTGTGCAGATGCAGACACACACACACACACACACACACAAACACCAGAACAGACTGGACCTTTACGCATGCTCTCCCGGTGTTACCCTTGAAATACAATAGACGTGTTCTGCTGTTATATCCATGCATGAGTAGCCATTTTCACTCGACTTAAATATAATACATATAATACAACCATTTTGTTCGGCTAAGGTTGAAGCCATTTCACCGCTAAAAGACTCCTCTGTGAGTTCATTGGGTTCTCCTACAGTGAGTTCTCCTACAGTGAGTTCTCCTTAAGTGGGTTCTCCTAAAGTGCAACTGACCCATCCTGCAGCTCCATGCGAGTACAAGTATGGTTCTGTATTTTTCTAACTTCATGTGGAGAACCCATTTTGTCCTGTGGCACCTTGTGAAGTGAACAGTTTGAAAGAAAAATACGATGTGCCGTAGATATAACAAAGGCATCGACTGCTAGGCCTTCTTATAGAGTGCATTTCTGTGATCAGCACACAATCTGTGCGCCTCTTATGTTCACTTGGGTGGGCAGAAATACCTTTCCTCCATGGAATCAGGGACCTTTGCGGAGTTTCCACCAGGCTCTGCGTCAGTTACCCCCGCATCTCCCAAGACGGTGTTAAGAATAGCCCTGCATTCAAAAAGAAGATTTTTCTCTAGGAGAATGTAGGAATGGACTCGCACCCACACAAACACACGCGCGCGCGCACAAAAACACACACTCGCATCCACCTCCATGTCCTAGATGACACACACATTCATGAACATACATCAAAGGCTTTGGCTGTCCTTATAATAGATACCTCAAATTGTTCTTAGGGGGCTAGAGATAATTAAGTTACTACATACAAATACATTCAAAGTAAAAGATAAAAACATTTGGATCATTATTTAAGTTGCGGTGCTGTATCTACTGTCCAGGAGAACAATTTGCGAATGTGTTAGATCATTCCACGGTTTTCTTCAGAAACTTCACTCTCTTTTCAATTGATGATATCAACAGTGGATCCATATGTTATTGTGTGGTGAAAGAAAATAGATAAATATCAACCAAGACATTTTGTAAGCCACACCAAAAATAGACACATCCTTTTCATTTTCCTTTCCATCCAAATGCGAATGAGTCTATGTGGAGTTTAGTCTCTAAACCATTTGAGGTTACAGCAAGATTTCAGAGTCATGGGAATAGGTAGCAGCTCTCTCTCTCTCTCTCTCTCTCTCTCTCTCTCTCTCTCTCTCTCTCTCTCTCTCTCTCTCTCTCTCTCTCTCTCTCTCACTCTTCCAGTTGGCATGATGATAAACTTCTTCCTGTGTAATCCCTTCAGGATTAGACAATTTCACAGATAAGTGAACACACTGACAGCTCAGCCCGTAATTACAGAAAGGTCTTGGTTATGGAGTGCCTAATTTATCTCAGCAAAAATGTTCTCAATGTGATGGCCCGAGGTTGGGAACATACTTTACATTCAGAGTGTGTTGGGTTGGGCTACCTTCGAATTTGAACAGGTTTGCTACGACGCAATACCTCCTCCCCAAGATGCAGTCGCCCATTGGCTTCCACGGTTCGTATTGACACACTGCAGCCTATCGGGAAGAGTGTCTGTCCTCACTGGATCTACTAGATTGCCTTGGCGTTTGTCTCGGAGGCCCTTTGATTGTTGCTCTCCATTTGAGTAGCCCGCACCTCTCAGAATTCCTCGGAGGCGATCGTGTCAACAGACAAAGCCAAGTTCAGGAGATTGCAGGGGACACTAGTGTCTCTCCAATCAGTCACTGGCTTCTTTGGGATTGCGTCGCGTGCGGGAGTGGATGCGCTCTGTGCGTTTGCTTACCGGCGTCTGTTTGGTTGCAGTTATTTGCTATGCATTGTTCATTCATACTGAATATATACATGCTTGTTTGTGCCCTTTTCCAGATGCCTCGATCCAAAGTGACTTCAATTAAGTATGTTTGTCCAGAATAAGTACAGGAGTAACTCTAGGTTACGGTTCTAGATCGGAAACCATCGTTATGGACGGAATACGTTTTTTTGTTTTTTATTGTTATTTATTTGTTTGATTTGTTTTTTCTCAGATATACATTTCAATCAGGAGAGACCTGGGATGAGTGAAAGATGTTTATTACAGACTAATAAATGTACTATGGTGTTTGGAGCTTGAACCCCACAGGGAATTATATAGATCAACGGGCGCCTGCCCAACGCCCGAAGAAGAATCCCCCACGGAGTCCAGACACTGGTGGCGGTGGCAGCAGCCGACGACCAATCGAGCCGAAGACTGAGACAGGACCCGGGTGGCGACGGGGCGATGGAGGGTCGCGCACTTGATAGCATGGACAAACTACACAGGGAGAGAACCATATTTAAAGGCACGGATCATGTGACGCCATTAATTGATAAGGCGAGAGCGCTAATCGACCTGAACCCTAGTGACCGCCCGACCAGGGAACGGGGAAAGGCAGGGCGTTCTTAGCGGGGGGAGCGAGTAGTGTACACTACGATTAAGCCCGAGTGCAGGGATCGGTCTTGCCTGACTGAACTTGCGCACGCTTCATATGTCGACCAACATGTTGAAGTAAGATTGGGTAATGGGGAGAACGTTGGGGATGGTGGTCTGATGGAGTGGTCCACAGAAGGAGCTCAGAGGAACAATGTTACTATCCTTTTCCTCCATTTGTTGTTTGTCACTATGCAGTTTAGTGTGTTGGAGGTCAGTGTAACCTACTGTACTATTATGAAATGTAAAATATAGCACTTAATGAAACCTACAGTACTATTAATACATGTAATCATCTGTCCTGTTTAAAAAATGCAACCTACAGTACTATTATATCATGTGACCTACAGTCCTAGAATTAAATGCAATTTACAGTTATGTTATGAAATGTAACCTACAGTATTTGCTCCTTGTTCTCTGCGACATGGCTGTGACAAATCCCATCTCTAGTGCAACAAGAGTTAATCTACCATTTTGTAGCTTTGTTTGCCCTCATTACATAATTCAGTCTCTTTGACTGTAGCACTGTGTGTAAAGCTGGGTAATGCTGTTTAATTACACCTCCAACAAGGAAACCAGTCAACATGTAGCTCCTCTAATTATCTGGTATAAGTGATGTTGAGATCACAATATAATGCTGTCAAAGCCGAAAAAAGCAATTACAGGATGTTTACACTCTCATGGTGGCCGTTTTCATTCCTATTCCCGATTTGATTTCAGGTTGGTTTTCGGCACCTCTCCCTTAGGTTCAAGCCCTAACCCATGTCGAATAGGTCACGAATGCAGTCTAGACAAATTAGCATCGCTGCTTAAGTAATTGGATATTGTCATTCATAGACTAAGGCATGAATAAATAAAATAATAAATAATACAAATAAATTATAATAATGTAGTTACTAAACCAAACTAACTGCTGCACTGGTATCCTATATTACCCACGGCTAATCCTTTGATCTGAGAGCAGTCTGAGGTATTGAATTAACTGAAGTCATGCTCAAAGAATTTTGCAAGACAGGATGCTAGCCTAAATATTTCAAGAGATGTATATATATATATATATATATATATATATACTTGAAAACAAGTTATACTATACAACTGATTTTTTAGGCCAGTGCCGTTGTATTTACCAAGTGAGTTGATGTGCAATAGTTTGTGAAAAGGTGGAAATACAATTGTTATTCCATTATCTTTTTGGGGGGGGATTTTGAATGGAAGTACCAACCAAGCCACCATAACTATGGATGAAGGTGTTATAAAGAACATGAAAACAGACAATGTTAATATTTTCCTAGATATGGAAATGGAAAGAAAGAGCCAGTACATGGATTTGTGTTCATGGTTGAGTTGCCTACATGAACAATGCATAAGGTTAAGGTAAACCGGAAAATTGGATTTATACTGTTCTAGTCTGTTAAAGACAGTCATTTGCATACCAGAAGGATTGCATGGTAGACATAGCGCATGTGTGCGTGCAAAGACATTCTCCTCCTCACCAGCGCAATTGCTAAGGAACACCAACAGCTCAGGATACCCTTCATATGTATTTGCCACAGCCATTCAAATATTTGATTGCCTGCACAAAGGGGAAAAAACAGCATTTGACACACAGTGCAAGATAGCTTTTGTTCGATTCCCTTATATTATGTGTCATTCAAATGCGTTTTTTTTATTTCATAGTGTAATTACCAGATGCCTCTCACATGCATTTGACAAAGCAGTTTCTTCCTGTCTTAAAATGGAATATTTCCCGATACAAAGCGGGTGCTGTAGAATCTTGAGTTACAAATAAACCACCCCCTTTGTGATAGTCGACATGACTTAGATAAGAACTTCAATCTCTAAATGATTGAATATCGAGGGCCCTAAGTGTTTGGGAGTTTCTTAGTGTCGACGAACCAGCTAGTGCTTCCTGTGAAGTATTTTGTGGGCTTGAGTTTGAAAGATGCTACTGGGTGAGTCATCTCAAAGTGTACGTTTCAGCTGCTTTAAAGAACCCAAAATAGATCGTTTTGGGTGTACCAAGAAATCTTATTTTGTACTAGCTGGACTCACTACATTGCAGCTCAACACAGAACCACACTCAGGCATAAAAGTCTATTGCAATGCTATTTGAAAGGACGTGTGGTGTGTTTGGCCAAAAGGATAGGTCTGTAGTGCTCCGTTTTGATCAAGCGTTGTGTGTAGAGGTTGGTTGTATCACGTGTAGGTTCGCCAACACACATGTGTGGCCATTAAATCCCTCACATCTTACTTAGCCACTGGAAGAACAGACAGCTAAAGAGTGTGAGCTTCTCTCTCTCTCTCTCCCTAACCGCTCAGCCACCTGACTCCCTTGTTGTGTGCGGTGTCTGTCGTGGGATGAGACAGCTTTCCTGTTTGTTTCCAAAGCCCTTATGTTGTTGTTCCTCCTAGGCAATGCTTGGTGGGCAGCACCAAATGCATTGAGTGCTGGGCCTTTTCACTCTGGGGTGAGAGATGAAACTCAGCTCCCTAGCTTGATTTGATCTGTCCAAGCATGCTACAGTACTATTTAGGATGTTTTACAGTGCCTTGGCTTTGCATCGAATAGGTTTCAAGACGCTACTCTGCCAGGGCTAGAATTTGGACTTACTTCTGGTTCATTCTTTCATAATTGCAGAAACGGAAAGTAGTGATGTGTCGATTCCAGATTTGCGTGTGCGTCACTCCATTCAGTAGCATTGTCAACCCCATAACCAGAGCTAATCGGCTTCCGCATCTCTTTAGGCATGTATAGAGCCAGGCTGGAAGGAGCGGTAAAGAGATAGGTTGTGGGGCCCAAGTTGATTTACGTAATAAGCCCTTGTAGTGTGGGAAAGGCATGCCAAGAAAGGTACCTTTCATTCGGGGATTCATCTCTGAGTGCTCAAGGAAGGTGGTCCCTCTGGGAAAAATGCCCAGATGCTCTGCTCGGGAATGTATTTCCGTCTTGACGAGTTCAGCTCCAGGCCACTCCCAGTCTCGTCAACACTATGAATATTGTTAGCTAACCCTAACCGGGATTTGGGGAGATTGTGCGGTTTGAGTCGACCAGGCGTACTGCTCAAGGATCACCGTAAGTCAGATCGCATCCCTGTTTGCGTCCAGTGCTTCCCGTCACCTGACGTAACAGCAGTTATTACAAGAGTTGTCAACGTTTGCACGATGAATGCTTTTGACATATGGTATGTCATGTTCGTTGCCCCACCTCTTTGGGAGTACTGGATTAGCATGGTCTCTGGAAAATGACACAACGACAGAGTACTCCTCCCCCCCCCCCCCAGACAGCTACACTAAACCTCACATCTGCTCCCTTGCAATCTTACGATCGGCAATCTTAATTGTTAACTTCTTTTAGTATCGGCCAGCTCAGTTAATCAGGCAGCGAAGAATATAATAGGGGATCGGGCGGATCTGTGGATGACGCCCTCCTTTACAACAGCCTGTTCGAATCATCTTAGACCGCGGAAACCGCGAAGAGGTTCAACGCGCCTATTTATAGTGTGACGTCCAATGAATATGTTATCAAGCCGTAGATGTAATATTCATTAAGAGACGCTCGCATCTACCAAGGGTACAACAATGCCCTGGCATCGCTCCTTCATGTTTTCTCAAGGTTTCCCCCCCAACGAGGCAGTGATGCCGAGTTTTGACGAACCCCCCCGCCCACCGCCCCCCCCCCCCCCTTGGGTCCAGTGTTTCTCAGTGTTCTTTTCCACAGCATACGGCGCCCGTGACCAGGGGAAGATGAAGGACTCCTGGGGGAGCTCTGCCCGGTAGGCGGGCAGGCAGGCAGGCACGGGAGAGAGAGAGGCTGGAAAGGGAGGGGACTCGAGCGGGGCGGTGCGCTCGCGTGATCCGCCCGCCACGCCGTGATTTACATATGTTAATCGTGGGAGAGGAGCAGGGGTGGGGGGGGGGGGGGGGCATTGGAAAAATCCCCACGAAAATCGAGAATAACAGAGATAGCGACGCGAGAGAGTGAGAGAGAGAGTAGGAGAAGAGAAAGAGAACGGGAGAACGGGAGGTAGGAGGGCAGCGGGGGGGAGGGGGGGGGGGAACGCATAGATACAGGCGCGCGATGACTAATGCAGGCGGCGTTAAAGCCTCGGTTGAGGCGTGTGCTGTTACATGTCCTGGTGGCCTGTTCCGCCCGCCTGCCTGCCTGCCTGCCTGCCTGTGCTGGCTGGTTGGGCTGCCGCCAATGCTGCATTAGCTCTGCATATTTCATGCTCGGCATTACTATTTCATACGTCGCCTTTTATGCTCTCACCCCTCCACTTATTCTGTCTCTTCTCATGTTCTTGCTGCTGACTTCGACCCAGATGACTGCAATTCCCATCTTCCCGGTGACCCAGACTGCCTCTCCATTGTCAACAGGGGCCCCCCCCCCCCAACACCCCCTTTTTTTTTTTTTTTGTCAAGTTGATCTCGGTGGCTTTGTCATTCCGACATCCTTTCCCTCCTCCCGCTCCGGTGTGATTTTACCGGCCATCACTCTCCTTATTTTCCACTCAAATTTCTGTCGAGTTACATCACGCCTCGCCCTGATGGCAACATGATGCACTAGATTGCAAGTGCGTAAACACAAAACGCAACTGTCCCCATGAAATATCAGTCGCCGGCCCGCTGTAAATAAACAGAGGCTTCGGATGGCAACAGATAGGCAAGCCACAGTGTGCGATGTGTCCAATCGCACCGGAGCGAGATTCCTGGAGCTCCGATTGGCTGGCGTCTTGACGTGTGAGGGCCTTGTCGGGTCCGCAGCTTTTATCGAGATCGTGTAAATACGGCGCTCTATCTCGACGGCCGTCTCGGTCTGATCTCTCCCGCCCCTCCTCTCGCTCTGTCCATCTTTAGTGCCCCCTCTCCTCCATCCTCTCTCGGAATGGGTGTACTGCACAGGGTGTTACGACGGCTAGTCATAAGCCAGGCATTCTCTTGCCATGAACCAGTCGCCTTGCTTTGTGCCGGACGTGATTAGACCTCTTCCACAATCCTCTGTAAGAGGAATAGTCCTCGCTAGCTTACTGTAGCCGGGTGTGCTAATCTTTAGGGCGGCAGCTACTGCAACCGTATAAAAGGATACACTCCGGAACACAGCAATACCTACGGTGACACAGAGTGTATCTAAGCTCCAGAAATACCCTCCCGGTAGCCATAGGCAACTGGGCTGTTTTTTTTCTCTCTCTCTTTCTCTCATGATATATGTTTGTCTGTTGTGCGTCTTTATCTTTTCACCGTCTCTCCCTTCCCCATCCCCCCTTTTTTTCTACTCCTGGCTCTGCGCGGATGTGGCACAGCTGCTCTACTTTGCTGAGGGAAGCGGTTGAGATGAGGGTAGGTGGGGAGGGAAAGCTGAGCTGAATACTGAAGCACCTTTTCGCAGTGCGCACAAGGTACAGAGGGAGAATTCACCTGCAGCCGTACGGAAATGCGAGGAAAGACAAGGAAGCGGGCGACCGAGGCGAGGCGGCGCCCGCGGATAATGAGGGAGAGCGAGGAGTCGAGTCGAAAATAAGGGAGAGGAAGAGGCGAGGGGGGAACCGTCTCTGGTCCTAATTGCTTTATTAGCGTAAACAATAGGTCTGGTCTGGGTCTTTTATGGCTCCCCGGAGGTTTCAGCTGTGTGGCTCAGTCGCTGTCTTTGTGCAGCTGTTAAAGTCGGACAGTTACACACTGAACATTAAAAAGGCGGAGCGCATGAAGCCCGGCACTGGGGGTGCTGAGATGGCAGAACACGGCTCAGACAAGGGGCGTGATGGAAACGTCAAACACACTCACACACACAGCGGTCTGATCAGTAGTAAAAAAAATATATATACAAGTCGTCAATTTCCAATCCCGACCGTAGATGAGCCAGTCGACGATTCCGACGTAATTCACTCTGGAAGGTTTCCATCGCAGCTGACATTGAGATACCGTCAGGCTCGACTCATTAAGCCAAGCTGTCAGTCAGGTTCTCTGCCTGACTTGCGTCTCAGTTATTCAGACACGCCTCGTTCGCGCGCGCGATGCTATCATCGAACGGCGAGATTCTTTTTTTTGAACAACGGATGTTCAATCGCGGATGGGTGCCATGTCTAAGCCTGTGAGGAGCTTTGCCGAGCTCAGTGCTCATCTACCGCCTTCAACAGTTGGAACCCTCTTTGAGGGTTTAGGTTGGTTTAGGTGCAGTTCTATGGGCGGATGTGAAGCTCTCTGGGATATTGCTTGTAAAAAGGGCCACGCAAATACAATTTCTTTATTTTTTAGCATTTTTGGAATGGTTAACCTTCTTGCATGTCTACATACCTGATCTTTCTACAGTAGCATCATAGGTTCTATGATGTGCGTGCAGGTATTTCTTTGTCACATTTAGTCATTCACTGAAACTGCATTGTCCTGCTTCGAATGCATAAAATAGCCAGGTTGACAGCAATTTCTTTTACCCCTGAGACCAGTGAAGATTCTTCCAATTTTGCTTGCAAAGATACAAAACCAACATTTCACAATTTTGTTTGGCGGTACATCACAACATATTTGAATTCATCTTCTTTTATTTAAACCCTTTGACACCTTTGAGCCAAATAAATATATGGAAGAATCCTGCTCAGTCAACAGTATTGCCTCCTGTGTGAATCCACTTCAGTTTCAATGGAGAGGAACAGGAAATGGAACTTATCAATGCATGGCAGCACCTTGGAGAGAGGCTAATCTCTCTGAGACAGACCCCACGGTCCGCAGATCCAAGACCCTCTGTCTGTTACAGTACGTCTCTCACTCTCTATCTCTATCTCCCTTTCTATCCCTCTGTCTCTCTTTCCCACTCCCTCTCTCTCTGTCTCTTTCTCTCTCCATCTCTCTTTCTCTCCATCGCTCTCTCTTTCTCTCCATCTCTCTCTTTCTCTCCATCTCTCTCTCCATCTCTCTCTCTCTTTCTCTCTCGCTGTGTCTTTCTGTATTCTTTCTCGTTTTCTCTCTTTCTGTCTCTAGTCTCTCCCTTTCATCTCTCTTTCTTTTCCTCTATCCCTGTATAAATACTATATATATATATGTGTGTATATAGAGAAAACGAGAAAGAATACAGAAAGACACAGAGAGAGAGAAAGATGGAGAGAAAGAGAGACCATATATATATATATATATATATATAGTATATACAATATACACACTTATTTGCCCTTTATATTATGTATACAGACATTTTTACTACTGTGACCTGCTAACAGGCACAGTGTACTTTAAGGAACGATGGGAAGGAAGGTGTTCTTGAGACACTCCTGAACTCTTGTCTCTGTGGCGTTCGATTTCCCCGCGTCCCTACTCCACCTGCAGTATGATGGACACACAGAGCTGGAAGATTGATGGTGCTGTTTTAAAATGGGAATTGATTTTTTCCTGCAGCTCCTCAAAAAGTAATCAGCGTAGGAAAATCACCATTTCATCTCTTTTTGACAAAGAGATGAGGGCAGGGCCCCATATTGTAGATTGTATTTTTAATCAGTTACTGTCTCTTGGGTGTGTTCCTCCCTGCGCTGTGAAACCGTTCTTTGTTTGGGGTCAAATTGTCATGGGAACCAGCCATGCATACTGTATCAACTCCTTTCCTTACTCATGGGGCTGCCGTCACCCTTATTGCTCTCTCTCTTGTCAGCAATTTCGGCTGCTCATCGTCCAACTTCTGGCAGCTGGTGCCTCCCCAAAGGGTCTGTGACTGACCATGACCGTGGACAGGGGGACCAGGTGGGCGGGGACGGAGTTCAGGGTTCTGGGTTGGGTGAGGGGGTGAGGGGTTGGGGTGGAGCTGTTTGTGAAACCCCCGCATAATGGCTCCATCCAAACGAGCGCCGGGGCTCCTCCGGCGGTGCCCGTCCCCTCACACCTGGACCGATCTTTGGACCACGCCGTCGGCTGCACGCCGGGGGGGGGGGGGGGGGGGTGGGGTGGGGTGGCCTACATCCACACGCTCCAGATTTTGACCCGCGCTGTGGTCGGGGCTTTCTAAAGGAGCCCGAGAGGGACTGACACAAAGATGGAGAGAAAGAGAGAACAGAAAGGTTTTTTTACAGCAGTCTGACCTATTTTCATTGTATTTACCTGGCCTTTGAACCATCCCTTGTATTATTATTCTTTCTTACATAAATATTTTTTCCACTAATTCCATGACCAGTGGCAGAGTGGTAGAGTGTACTGTTAAACCAGGTCAACCCTTACCTTACTTTATGGTAAAAAATACATAAATAAAAGGACTTATGGAAGTTACAGTACACAGTTATGTATACCTGTGGTAGCATAATTTTCATAACTGTTCTTATAGGGAACAAGTTCATGTTTAGTCAGCAACTGACTTCCTCCTGGTTCATGTATATAGGAATCTGTTCCCTATGCTGTGGGCTTAACTATCCGCCATTAAGCCTCTTGTTAGGTGACAGCAAACCAAGTTAACATGTTATATATAACATGCCGGGTTATTTGGCTATGTACTGTACTCTCATTGGTTAATAAAAAGCAAAACAACAAAGTCTTGGATTTATATTTTGGGGTTTGCTTGGTTTGAAAGTGTGTGTGACCCCAGTGAGATCTGTGGGAGGTGCAGCTGGTATGATGAAGTGAGGGGCACCAGTGACATTCTTCTGCTCGCTGTCGAGTCATAGCAGGGTGTTTTAGGCACTCATCAAGGATTGACTTGAAAGCCAAAGCAAAGGTTTACCAATCAGTCTCCCTCCCCCCCAAAACAGACCTGAACTGAAGGACTTAACTTATTTTTCTCTCCGTTTTGTGTTGCATAATGCTGGCTTCAAAGCCTCATCGACAGGAGGTGGATATTTTGTGGCTATATACTTACTTAAGTACCCTGTCCAATGGCTTAAGAACACTTCTCTCTCATTTTGCTCTCTCCTCTGACTCTGTGATGAATCAATGAGTGGGGAGCCTGGGAATGTTTACTTCGGCGCGAGCCATGCCTGGCCCCGGTAGCGTTTAATTAATGTCTGGGATTTGCAGTCAATTGCGAGGCGATGGCAGTAATTACATCCAGAAGTCTCGGTGAGTGGGTTTCGCTGGCTGCCTGGGCTCTCCTCCAGTGTAATGGCCACGTTATCTGCCACAGACCTCGTGGCCCAGTCGCTGCTCACCTCACCCAAATCACGGCTCATGCCCTTTGGAAGAGATTAGCAATATACCCGGGGCTTTTTTCCCTCAGACATTGGCTTCATAGAGGCAGTCATACGCCTTTTGTTATTATTTTTTTTATTTGATTTTTTTTTTTACTTTTACAATTCAATGCATGCTCTGAAAGCCTCTAAACTCACACCGCCTCACCTAAAGAGATTCAAACCAAATCCAATTTCATTTGTATTTCAGGTTTTAACGCCCGGTGTCACAAGTACTTTACAGAAGGCCACAGATATCAATATCAGAGAGCCCCCACGTTAAAACCAAAAGAAATATTGAGGAAAAGGAGAAGTTAGGTGAACAAAAATGTTGTGTCTGTATTCGGACTGTAGAGGTTGTGGGGCAGCAATAGGTAAACAAAACCATTATTAATCCAATTTTTTTAGTTAATGCTAGTGGTATAGGAAAGAACTATTGTATATAGTACAAACATCTGTATGTTTTGCACCACATGGCTGAATATAATGTATTTTCATGTGCGCGCCATCTAGTTTAGATGTTTTTTCGTTTTGCATCTAATTCTGTTTTGTATTTAATTAGAAAGCCTGGAGCATCTAATCAAGTTAATTAAATTAAGGGACGGGGAGGCAGCTGTCTTTGTGATAAAGGGTCCTCGTGATTGTTGTGGTGTGTGGAAATGTTGGATGTGGCACAGGAAGTATGAAGTCGTACAGCTGGAGGACTCGTTTTAAACGATGTTGCACGGTCGAGAGGACCATTCCGAAGCCTCGCCGTTTCTCTGTACACATTTGTATCCATTACGGAAATTCAGCGTTGTTGTACCGTTTTGAGACCTGTCACAAATGCTCCTTTAATGTTACTTGCCACTCGATTAGTTTGCAACAATTATATTCATTATTATTATTTATGAATACGATGAACTCTAGGTGGATTTCCATGCGCCAGCAATCAAGGAATACCTTTCATCCCAGGCGTGTGGGTATAACCTGATCATCTGGAAAACCTGCTTGAAAAATATGATGTAAGGAATCGCTTTCCTTACAATTTAGGCCAAAGAGAATCCCTACAGTGAAGCTCTTTAGGAGGTCCCCCTGCACCAGGACTCGTAATAAACTATGCATAGTCATGAATTAAAAAGGAATCCAAATATTTCAACTTTCAGTGAGCAGCATCGGTGCCCGATGACTCACCACCACAAAGCACAAACAGAAAAAAAAATAATCGTACACTTCCTGGTTGCCCCCCCCCCCCCCCCCAGGCTGCACCAATCAACAGATCAGACGAACATCCCACCCAGACCCGCCAAGGCCACTCATGGCTGGATAATTAAACCGCAGCAGCCCACCTGGAACATATTTCTAATTTGCACCTTTTCCTTATTTTTTCACCATTTACATATTTTTCACCTACCCATAATGCTGACTCACTGGTAGTCTGGAACGATGCTGCTGGCTTGAAAAACGCTTCTCTGCCTCCCACATGGTATGGGGCATGGACTGAGATACATGCTGGAGCTGCCATCTCATTTCTGTCAGTGGAGAAGCTAGCAACATGGGTGACTGACACATCAGCGCCCACAATACAAATTGTCACCTGTAGACTTATTAAAAAAGATTCCTCCGTCAGTTCTGTGGTGTGACTCGTTCATGGGGTGTATGCGCCTTTCAGATAGGACAGAACTGTGTCCCTGGTTGCCCAGCAAGTAGACATATTTGTTCTTAGTCTACTCGAAAATTGAGTTTCTGCGTGGCTCAGGGGCTGCAGATCTTCGGAGGGAGCAGCTGTGGTCGGATTGTGTTATCAGTGGTGTTCAGGCACATTGGAACCACTACATATTCTCCAGTTATGTCAAAGTCGGCCGTTTGTGGAAGGAATTATGGGAACATAAAAAAAGAGATATAACAGGATATTGAGAGAGGCAGAGAGAGAAGTAGAGCTAGACAAAGACAGAGAAGGACTGAGAAAGATGGGGATTTTTTGAGGTAAATGTTTTCTGGAATATTTTGGGGAATTCAATTGAATTATTGGGGAATTTTGGACCAACTGTATTACATGTCATGAGCAGGACAGATTAAAAAAATCCATCCCAGTACACCGAAAATAAGAATATATTATATTAAAGCAATTTGTCCTTTGAATCTTATAAACCATCAGCACACGTTATGGTAGTGTGTATGTGGTAAATTCATTTAGTGACTCCTCCCTTAGTTACGGCTTCAATATTCCTTGGAGCTTTGTAAGTCGATTGGTTTGGCTGATTCTGTATATATGAAGTGTACCAGTAATTGTTGCATGAGTTTAGATGGCCAAGTTCTGTTTGGCTGTTCACAGACGATACCTTTGACAGACATGATATCACTGAGTATGTCGATGCAGTCAGTTTAGTCAGCTCTGTAAACACCACATCTCGTTGTTTTGTTTCGCTTCTTTTTTGGGGGTTATTGTAACCTGCTTCATGGCCAACCCGGCACATCTCTTTGTGAAAAGCCAGACACAAAGGATTCTCTTCATCGTCAATCAAATCAAAGTGTATTCGTAGAGCCCTTTTGTCCAAGCAATGTCACAGAGGGGCTTCACAGACACTGCACCTAAACCAGCCGTCACCTGGGTTAGGGTTTGGGCTAGGGGTTAACCCGACACCAGCATTGTGTTTGCAAGGCCACCCCTCAGGGGTCCGTGCGGACCTGTGTGGGTGGAGACAGACTGCTGCTGGTGGGAGCCGGCTCTGACCTGTGTGGGTGGAGACAGACTGCTGCTGGTGGGAGCCGGCTCTGACCTGTGTGGGTGGAGACAGACTGCTGCTGGTGGGAGCCGGCTCTGACCTGTGTGGGTGGAGACAGACTGCTGCTGGTGGGAGCCAGCTCTGACCTGTGTGGGTGGAGACAGACTGCTGCTGGTGGGAGCCGGCTCTGACCTGTGTGGGTGGAGACAGACTGCTGCTGGTGGGAGCCGGCTCTGACCTGTGTGGGTGGAGACAGACTGCTGCTGGTGGGAGCCGGCTCTGACCTGACGGTGCTGTGTCCACACGTTCATATCTGCAGCTCCTAATTGTAGCCAGCAGTTAGGACCAGATTAGACAGAGTGTGATTAGAAATGGCAAGTAGGGCGTGGGCCGAGGGGGGGGGGGGGGGGGTGAAAAATAAACAAGCTCATTGCAGAACTCCTGGAAACCCCTGCGGTGAGGCCTTCAAGGAAGCCGGTTTCATCCAACAGTAGTATTTCGACAGCAGGTAGCTGTCAGGCGTCTGGAAATGCTGTAGGATTTGAACAGAAAAAAAAAAAAAGATATTTTCAAACTGTGCCCTCACATCTCCGGACTCTATTCCACAGTGAACTGAACAGATGCCATCTGCCAACACTGCTAAGACAAAGAGAGAGATGCCTATTTTTAACTTTGTGTTCCAAATCTTTTCCCAACATTGTTAAATATCATGGTTGGAGCAGTTACAGAAGGCTAGATGCAACTATTGGAAAGCCACAGCAACTATAGTGTAATTGTGGAGACGGGAGATGCTTTTGTAGAGATAATAAACTCAGAACGCCATTTTGACCCACTCTAAAGAGGTAAGGCAGGCATAGTATACAGTATGTAGTAAATATATATTCACCGCTCACTAGAGATCATGTCTGCTCCCCTGTTGCAGCATCCTGCTCCCTCTCAAATGCATCAGCCTCAGTGGACTGTTAGTCGCGATAATTAAAAAATGACAGACAAACACGCAGACAGCCGACGATATTTGTCCCGCAGAAGCCAAATGTATTTCTGTCAGACCCTCCGCAGTGCAGGGGGGTGGGGGAAGGGGGCGTGGGGGGGGTGGTGTGTGCGTTTGTAGGGGGGGGGGGGGGGGGCGACACACTTAATGGATGCAATGGAGCCAGAATCACCACATCAGCTGAAAGAGATGCACACCTTTCTGCAGCACGACGGGTCTTTTGTGGAATTTGGATGCAGAACGGGGTTCCTCTGTAGCAGCTGTCAGATAACGGTCACGTACGGAAACTTGCACACCCCCCCCCCCCCACACACACACACACACGCTCGCAGACAAACAACACACGAACGCACACACAGGAGCAGGAAGACGCCCGCACCACGCAGCCTGATGTGGCGGAAAAACCTCGCCGTCGCGCTCAAACGCACCGCAGTCCCAGCATGCACCGGGACCTTCGGTTTCGGACCGTTCGGGCGGTCTCGCCGCATGGCTGCCTCGCTCATGATTACCGCTGCAGTGAGGGGTCTTGGGTCAGGCTGGTCTCCCCCCACCTCCACCTTCTACTCCTCCACTGGTATTTTCCCTTCCTATTCTCTCCCTCTGCCTCTCATCCTATTCTGGGCCGCCTCATCAACTCAGGCTTCTGCTCCGTCGCGCTTCCAGGAAGAGGGCCTCTTCTCGGCCACTTGCTAGTGGGTCATTAACATCTCTGGCAGCAATCAGAGCAGCTTCAGCTCAACTCATTTGGTCTCCACCCCAAAGTGGGATATCATGTTAATTGTTCTCCTGCTTTGGAATTGGTCTCTACGCCGTCGAGACCATTGAATGATGAACGCCTAGCCTGTATGTCAGGTAAGGTATTTTCCTGACAGATTGTTCGCTAGCGTTGTTCCCTAACAAAAAAGCGAAGAACATACAAACCATATATGATTCGCCCGCTGTGGCAGTAACGAGGAATACAATGTCTGACATGAATGTGTGCCGGTAGTAGCTAATACTGAGGTGTCGTGTGTTCATCACCCAGATATATCTGCCATCTAAACTGGGTCACCCCACAACTGGAAGTGATAGCCACGTAAACCTAAGTGCTGGCTCTGCGTTCGAATATGTTTTACAAAAACACTCCCTTTTCACTGTTATCGAATGCACAGAAGTTCCAGCTTGTAATGGTGGCAGCCGTCTCTATGCTCCATCAGATATGGAATCTTCTACTCAGACGATCCGACGAGAAAGATATTTGATATTACTCTATGCCCCTGCCTTGCTTTGTACTGTAGGGCCATAGAATGTTATCTCCGCTTAAAGGAACTTTCACTGTTGATAACTTCTGAATTGGTAATGTGAGCCTATAGCTAAGCACAAAATAGTTCTCATAAAATTGATCGGCGGTGCTTAAAGACACTGTAAAGCTCTTTCTAAATGAGCTCCCACTGGAACGATCTAGAACCATCCGTAGGATAAAAGATTCCTCGGCTGGGAGATTGAGTATATGGATTTTTTGGAAATTTTTACCTCTGTGGGAGGTAAGCATTTGATACCAAATGTGAACAGATCATAATCTGTGTGTGTGTTTCTGCAAGTGTGTGTGTGTGGGAGTGGGGGAGCATACTGTCTGTGCGCAGATGCTAGTGAGAGACTGTATGTCCTTACCCATTACCAAAGTAACGTGATAAACAACCTGATCGATACTTTGCCTATTAAATCCCCCTGAACTCAGAAAGGCAGAACTCCATCAATTAATTGTCTCATTTTACTGAGGCAACCCATGCAGAAACACTGATGCCTTTTAATTATATACGTTTTTGATTTATTAGCAACTTAGTTGTCAAATGAAAGATTCTTTTTCTACCCGTCAAAATCTTGGCACATTCCCCCATGTCCACAATTAATGACTCTCTCAGAGGCTATGTGGTGTACTGGAGCATGAAGACGCCACGCACAGCTTGCGTGACAGTAGCTGTACCGCACCTCTGTTTCCCCTTAAAGCACCAGTCAGTCACCAAGCTAGATGTCGAGAAGGACCTCGAAGACCCTTTCATTCCCTCCTCGGTGGTGACATCACACAGTGGTGCCCCCGGGGGGTCAGTCCCCCCATCAATATTAAAGTAAGGGTTGATAGGTCAGCCCCCGCTACACACACACACACACACACACACACACACACACACACACACACACACACACACACAGACTCTGTCTACAGCCACTCCTCTCATCCTCTCACCCCTGATCTTCTCCCCGGTCATCTTTGATCCAACCACGAGCCTGTGAACCGAACCCCGGATGAGCTCTTCGGAAGTGTTCACGCTCCGCCGGGTCTCACGCCGCGACGAGGATCGGGGAGGAAAAATAGAGAGAGAGTGCACGTCACACCCTGAATCGGAACGACTTGGTTTTGTCATACGAGATCTTGCTAAGTTACATTTCGAAAGATGGCGAGGCCTCTTAACGGTGTGCGGGAATGGCTTATAGAATCACTGAAGGGATATTTCCCCGGGGTCATACGCTACCAAGTGCCGCATTAAATGTCTTCAGGTAGACGCCTGATTGCTGTTTTCCATTTGCTAGCTCGGTGCGACACTTTGATTCTCATTAACATTGCAGCTCACAGAGCCTTGTCTTGCGGGCGACGTGCTCAGTGCCAACCCTTGGGTTGGCACCGGGGCTCTTATGCAACACTTTGGCCTTGCGACATGCGACATGTGAGAAGGAGCTAATGGCGCTCTCAACCTACCGGCGACCTGGTTAGCAGGTCTTCGGATCCGCCCCCACGTTCTCCTCTTCCTCCGCCGCCCAGCTGTCCTCTTCAGCACCCTCCACTCTCTGTGTTTGCCACCCTGCTACCTTGC